>NW_026945650.1:0-42368 GCF_034702125.1 Engraulis encrasicolus | reverse complement strand
TTGAAAAACAACTTTGTCATCATCCCAAATGCCAGCCTCTAACTTTAAGCTCTAAAACCACTCGTCGTGAGAAAAATGAAGCTTGCGGACACAACCTAGCATTTGATGAAATGTCAACTCACTTTTTTTCCTCATCTGCTGTCTGCAATCTCAACAAGTTCCCCATGAAAAAAAAAATTTAAAAAAACAATGTTTTAAAAAAAATGGAAACAAAAAGGGGTGCAACCTTCAGTCATTCCACTCGTCATAAACCCAGCTCGTTACCGTAGCAACGATATCAAAAATTTGCTCTTGAATCTGTGTCGTTTTATTTCAGACTAAACAAACTTCCCCTCGTTGGTTATGCAAATCAGGGGAGAGATTATTTAAAAATCATATTTCTGCTCGGCGCGGGGGAAATTCAGTCACCTCCCTCCCGGAACGTGTTTGCGGCGGGGTGGAACGTTGCGCGCGCGCGCAGAGCAAATCGCCCCGGATGCACACGCCGCGCAAAAAAAATCCTCCGTGGGCAGTAAGGGGCCTCGTGGACCTTTTGTCCACATAATACCCATTTTCCCCATGATATACTTCTTCTTTAATTTTTTTGACTTCACTTTTCTTTGGCTACTTTTATAATTGAAACACGCAGTTTTGTTCTCCACCGCAATTCGTTGCCTTCTTTAAAAATGACAAAAAAAAACCCCTTAACCTTGAACCTTATTAGAATTTGCCATGAATTTGCTGTTTTCAATCGGGGCGTGACATTGACACTTTCTTTTAGCGACACAAAAAAATGCTCTGGCTTTCAGCCTGGGCAGTTGAAGATATGAACACCCAATTTGGGTTTTGGGCAAACCAAAAGCTAAATTTTCATAATCGGGGGTTTAAATTTAAAATGCCCCCGAGGGCCATTTTTCAAATTCCTCACAGTAAAAAAGGGCCGAAGTTCAAGTATAAAATTTTGCCGACTGTCAAAAAAAAAAATTTAAAACTTCATTGAAGTGGGGGGGTCGGGGGGTTTCTCCCCCCGAAAAAATGTGCATTTCCTGCATTTTAAAATCCCGTGTCCCGTTTCAGCTCTATACAGAACCCCCATCTTTGATCTCTAAATTCTAAAAAAAACGATTTGTATTTAAAGGGGGCTTGGGGGGGGCCAAATCTTCTGTCCAAGGCCGCATCGGCCCCGGGGGCCGCCATTTAAAAGCCCGGCATGAAAATTTACCAAGCTGCCCTTTTTTTTTTCGCTCGGTTTGCCCAGTCCCTTCTTTCCTGGAAAAATTTTTTTTGGTCGCCAATTCGCTGGCCCTTCCCAAAATATACCAAAAAACATAGTTAAATAGTCCATTTTGAGTTGAAACCAATTTTAAACCATAGCACTTAGTTCTTCGGGAGGATACAAGTCTTGTTTTTCCTTAAAATACCGTTTTTTTACAAGGGTTTTTCCGCCGACAGTGACAATATAGAACTGAATATCTATTCGGTAGTACAGATACGTGGCATGCGCAATTATAAATTCAGTCTGCCATCTTTGTAGATTTATTGTCCACAGCAAATATATTGTTTACCCCTACCTACGATGAAGTACCATTACCTTTTCACCAACTGATATCCTTAATAAAGGGAATTTTCCCGAAAAAGATGGGGGTGACAAAATTTGGGGACAAAATATAATTTTCCCTAGACGGGGGATAAACAATACTTTTTATGACGATGATGATTTGGTGGGGGTTTTTGTGTGGTGTTGTGGGGTTTTGTGTGTTTGTGTGTTGTGTTTTGGTGTGTTGTTGGTGTGGGTGTAAAAATACTGCAGCCCTCCACTGCTCTGTTTTTCGATGGTTCCCTCTGTTGTAGACCAGAGGCTGCTCAACAGAACTGCAGGGAGAAGATTGGGGGTCGTCTTAGAGCCCCCACTAAGAAAAACAGACACATTTAAAATGCAAAAAAAGCGACAAAACAAGTCTCAAATCACAAAAAAAACAAACGTGATAGTGTTGAAATTTGAGAGACTAATAAATGTTATGTAGAAAGTGTGTGTGTGTGTGTGTGTGTGTTTGGGTTTTGGGGTGTGTGTGTGTGGTGTGTGTGTTGGTGTGTCTGTGGGGTGTGTTTTTGTGTGTGTGGTGTGTCACCTTTTCCACGTCCCCCCGCCCTCGTGCCGCACACAAGTGGTCCTGTCGAAAAACGTGTGCAACACACCCACACAACACAACCACCCCACACACACACACAACACACACACACCACCAACACACACACCACCGTGCAATTTAGGGGGGGAGCTGTTTTGCAAGTTTTGTGGGAGAGAAAAAAAAAGACGGGGGGGTGCTCCATGCGGCGGCATACCTTTTTTCTCTGGGTGAGGGACACAACACTCCATATTCCTTTGGGTTTTTGGCCGAGGGCGCCCAAAGCAAAGCCTGAGGGGGGGGAGGGGCATAGTTTAAGAACGGAGTTGAGCTCTCACAAACACTTTCTGCATATGTCCTAACAGTCAGGGAAAGTGTGTGTTGTTGTGGGTGTTTTTGTTGTTGTGTGTGTGTGTGTGTGTTTTGTGTGTGTTGGGTGTGTGTTTTTCCTACTGTTTCCCAGCTGTCGGTTTTATGGGGTAAGACTTCCCCGTGCGGTAGACCCCCAAAAAAATTATGGGGGGGGGGGGGGGGGGTTTAAAAAAAAAAGAAAAAGTAAATTTTTGGGTTTTTGGGATTTATTAAAATTTTTTTTGGGGGGGGGGGACAAACTTGATCTAACCGTGCAAGTTTTGCTGACTAAGACAAAATTCAGGTCTTCTCGTTATCAATAATTGGTTGGAAGGAAACTGTTCTTTTTTTTTTTATTTTTACTTTTGACATCTCTGTAAAAAGGATATAAGATGGGGGAAATAGACAAAAAAATTTAAAATAGTCATTACTCCTAGCCAATTAGTTTTTTGGTAAACATGAGCGGGATTCACAAATCTTTTGATCTTTTCATAATATTTTTTTTGGTAAAAAAACAAAAATGTCGCCAAAATGGTCATAGACAAAACCCCCCGGCTTAATACCTCAAACCCCACAGGGGGCAGAAATTTTCCCCCCCTTCCCCGCACGTGCCTCCAATGGGCAGGGGGGGCCGGCCTCACCACCAGATCTGAAATGATGACGCATAAAGTAATAAAAATAACAATAACACTATTGTTTTCGAGCTCTGCACCATAACTCCCATTTGACGTATTTAAACAGTTTCACTCATTTTAAATCATTTTCCGGGGCCCAAAATCAAATTTCCCCCATTTCATGTCAAATTGCCCCGAATACGGGGTTTTGGCAACTCTGAACGGCCTCACCCGGATTGCGAAATCCCCCTTAACAAGCTTCACGCTGGCCATTTTGCCTTTTCTGGAAGCAACCGGTAAATTGTTTAAACGTTTTTATACACAAATAGAATATGATGGTGTGCCCCTCAATTCCTGTAATTTCTCTTTTTCTACGCGTATTATCATTTCTTTATCTAAACCTTTGGCATAACGCCCACTAAAAATATACAATGTGAGGCGGGAGTACCGGGCCCGCAGATCCTTCTGGTTGAAGAGTTTTCTATGCTGGCCTTTTACGTCATAGCGAACTGAAGTTCACGCCAGTCGTGTTGTTGGCTATTTTGTTCACTTTGTTGCTACAAGTGGATTTCATACAAAACTAAGACTTTCTCAAATTGGATTTCCAAGGGGAAAAAAGGATAAAAAAATGGGGGACCGACAGACTAAAGGGGTTTGCTCTGCGGGGGGTCAGAAGGTTATAACTACCCGTCTTTTCAAAGTGAGTTCTAAACAAAACTATTTTTTTTCCCCCTGTTCCGTTCAACCGGCAAATGTGGGGAAAGACCTTCGCAGGGAAATTGTACGACTTAAAAATTTTACAAGGACAAAGGGGCCTCACAAAACCCAAAAAATCACCCGGGGGCTACCAATTCATATTCAATCCCAAAAATTGTTTTGGGACTTTTTGGGCGCTCAATAATGTGGTTTTGGATGGACACACGGGAAAAAGAAACGTTAGCATCCCAAACCCCAAAAGGGGAAAAGACGGCGCATGGCCAATTACGAGAAAAAGGGGAAACAGTGTTTTCCATGTTGTAAGCCTGTGTTTGGAAACCCGGGGGGAGGGAAGAACCGCCTGATTCCTCTGTGGTGGAGTTTTTGTGATCGAAAAGTTCTATGTCCCCTAACGTTTTAAAGTTGATGGGCTACAGGGTCCCTTTGAGGAAAATCAAATATACCCTGTAACACAAGACTTGATCAAATTTCCCAAAGTGGTGGCATAACATAAAGCAGTCCCAAAAATTTTTGGTGACCATATCGAGCTTTTGTAGTAACTATGTTTAAATGTTTACATTCGCTTCCGCCACACCTTTTTCCCCCCTCGTTTGCCAAAGCCTCGTACAAGTGATGTAGGGCCCACTTTGCACGAGAATCCGTGCTTTTCACAAAAGCATCACACAGTTTGTTTTGCCGTGGGCTCACGGTCTATATGAACCGTTTTGATCCTTGGTTTTTTGGTTTCTTCCATTGAGCATCCCCCTTATGTTGGTTTTTTGTGAGACCACTGTTTTAATCCTGTGTGTGGAACAGTGGGGTGTGAAGGACGTACCTCTTCACTCCTCTCCTCTCCTCTCCTCCCTCTCCTCTCCTCTCTTTTTTTCCCCTCTCCCCCCTCCCCTCCTCCTTTTCCCATCTCCTCCCTCTCCCTCCTCTCTTTTCCCATCTCCTCTCCTCTCCTCTTCCCCCTTCTCCTCTCCCCTCTTTTCCCCCCCTTCTCCTTCCCCTCTCCCTCCTCTCTTCTTTTCTCTATCCCCCTCTCCCTCCTCTCTTCTTTTCCCTATCCCCCTCTCCCTCCTCTCCTCTCCCTCCTCCTCTCCCCCCNCCCCCCCTTCTCCCTCCTCTCCTCTCCTCTCCCTCCTCTCCTCCCTCCTCCTCCTCTCCTCCCTCTCCTCTTCCTCCTCTCCACACTCCCTCCCCTGCTCTCTCTCCCTCTCTCAGCCGGGTCTGCTTTTGTCCCATTACTCTGTGTGGTTTATGGAACCACTGTTTAATCGGGTTTTGGGGTTTTGGTGTGTGTTGTGGTTTTGTTGTGTTGGGGGGTGTTGTGTGTGGGGGGGGTGTGAGAGAGAGGGAGGATCTAATAGCATTTTCTCTACGGGAAAAGCAGCATGTTTTTATTTTGTCCTCCCTTTTTAAGAAAGCTATACATACGAAACTTATCGAGGGCCCATTTGGAAATTTACTAAAAAAGTACTTATAAATTAGCGTATACTATATATTTGCCTCACCAGCCCTAAAATTGACCGCACCTCACTGCCCCTTTCAAATGCAGTAACACCACAGGCCCCACTTAGCCCTGTTGCAACGATCATTTAGGCAAATTTCGATTCCAATCACATGGGCAAATCGAAACATTGTGCATGTAAAATGGTCGAGATACTGATAAGTTCAAACCGAGACATAATGGCAAAACAGTTATTTAAATGACTTTTAACATGGAAGGCTGTGGTGCCAAAGGGCCTGATTTTAGTATTTCAAAAAAAGACTGATCTACTGTGATATTCACACACAACCATCTCTGGGGTTTTTACAAAGACTGTACGAAAAAAGAAAAAAAAAATGCATTAAACCCAGCGATTCTGTGGACAAAAATGCCTGGTTTATGGCAGAGGTCAAAGGAGAATGGCCAGACTGGTTTGAGCTGATACAAAGGCATTGTTAAGTCAGATAACCCCTCATTACAACCGAGGTATGCATAAGAGAATCCCTGATAACACAGCACATCAACTCTTGAGGTAAAATGGGCTACAGCAGCAGAAAAGCATATTTGGTGCCTCTCCTGTCAGCTAAGAACAGGAAAATGAGGCCACCATTTGCACAGCCTCAACATAAACGACAGTAGAAGATGGGAAAAATTTTGTCTGGTCTGATGACCCTTATATCTAATGCAACACTCAGGTGGAATGGACAGAATTTGGGCGTCAACAAACTGAAAACATTGGTCAACCCTGCTTTACAAAACATTTCAGGCTGGGGATATAATGGCATAGCCTAAGGATATTTTGTTAGCACAATTTGGGCCAATTGGTAGGCTACCAATTTTATATTTAAAGGACCTAGGGTGAGATTTTTAGTTTGTTTATCTCCGGAATTCTGCTGCCCATTCACAAATGTCATCTTTTCATAAATATTTTAACACCACCATCAAATTGTAAGTATTCATTATGACTGAAAAAATGCATTTTTCATAGGCCTACATGAAAAGGGGATCTTCTCCATGGTCGGCCATTTTGAATTTCAAAAAGCAATTTTTAGCTGCAAAAATGCTACTTGGACCATACTTGTTAAATACTTACATGTAAAGATCAATTTGGCAGTGGGCAGCCCAGTTTCAATGAGCAGCACAGTTACAGTACCCTTTTTAAACCATTTCCTGCACAGTGGTCCTACCCTATACACATACTACCTTATACCCGAGTAGGCTATAGGCAGTTCAGGCAGCTTTTGAAGGCAAAAGGGGGGTCCAACCCAGCACTACAGAGTGTTCCTAATGAATTGGTCGGTGAGTGTAGATACAGCATTTAAAGACCAATAGATCACACAGAAGAAAACCCGCAATGAAACATCTTCAGCGAAAAAAACAAAACACACAGTTAGAGGGGGTAGGCCTATCGTTTCTTTACGTTAAACAAGTCAACTCCCGTGGCTACAGGGTCTAAAAAGCGTAGGCCTATTATACCAAGCCGCCTGACACTTTTTACCCCTAAAACTAGTGAGCCACTTTACTGGCCTCCCTTTTCAAACCCTTCAGTTGCCTCCCTGCCGCGTGAAAAATTGCCGGTCACCTCGTATTTCCCGATAGGGGAAGAGCCCCCGACAATAAATTGGTGTAGCCATTCTTTTCGTTTTTGGGTGTTGCGTGAAAAAAAGGTGTCCCGAGTCCGGCGTTTGTGAAGGAAAACGCTGATTTCTCAAAAACACTGTTTACTTTCACTTTTGGGGTAGGTTCTCGCATGCCCTCGGTCGGGGGGGTAGTTTGGGTTAGGTCAGGGGTGCAGTGGGCTACAACTGCACAATCAAGCATTGTCCTTTAACCCCCAAGCAATTAAATGGGGGGTTTCTAAGCTGTTTTCGGGAAAACAATTTAATTTTGAGATAGCTATGGGAAAATCAAAAGGAAACCGGAGTCCTCATTTTCATTTAACCCATTTTATCCTACCCTTTTTTGGGGGAAAAGGGGACCCTCGCCTATTAAAACCTAAATATCCCAGCCTCCGAACCAACAAAAATGAAATAATTGCATTTAAAAAGCACACACTCATTTTCATAAAATGTGTTACTCTAACAACCCACCCACATGTTAATAATAAAAATAAAAAATAAAATAATAAAATTAAAAAAAGAGCCTAGCAGCGCATATTGTCCGGGCGAGATGGGTTAAATTACCCCTGTAGATATCCTTTTTTGGGTTTACCACTTCTTTATCACGAATCGTTTTCTTGCGTTCTCCCAGCGAGGCGGTTAAAATCACTCTAAAGCCTGGCTCAAACACACGACTAGCGCCGATTCTCGGCTGAAAACCCCCCTTACGACAATCCTGGAACTTACCCCCAGGACCTCGAAAGCGATTGTGGAAAAGTTTCCCCCTCGCGTGACGACGTCTAAAAGAACTTTGACAGCCAAAGAGCCCCGCCGACGAAAATCGAAAATCAAACAGTTTTGATATTTGCGACGGAAAATAGAACTCGGCATTGCTGGGGGGCTGCGAGCAGCGACAAGTTTGACAGTTGCGTTTTCTCTTCTGTTGCGGTGCCCCCGACGCCAAATCGGACACAAAAATCCTATCGTGTATTTTGAGCCAGTTGACACATCGCCTTACAAACAAAAGGGTTAACGCCCCCCCGTCGGAGAGAGACATGAAGGGGAAACTCCAACTGGGAAAACCCCCCCACGAGCCACCCGCTGCTCCCTCATAAAGGCATTGACACGTGACCACACACAAACCACACACACACACCACCCCACCACCCCCAAAAACACACACCACACACACACACACACACACACACACACCCCACCCCAACACACACCACACAAAAAATGGGGAAGTAATCCCTCCCATTTTCAGTGTATATGATTGCTTTTCCTACCTGGCAATTTAATGAAAATAAGAGTGTTTTCATTAGCCTTGTTAAATAATTAAATTTTTCAAAAACGATGTGTTTGTTGTGCGTGACAAGCCTCTAATACTAATGTCTTTTGCACTGATGCTGAACCCTGTTCGGTGTGGGTGGGGCCAAATGGGCCAAAGTCCGGGGAGAAAGTAATTTTATCAGCCCGTGGTTTTTTTTCAATTTGAAAAACTTGTCTTTGTAAAGAAATTCCAGCCATTAATCATGCTTTCTTTGACACGAAGATGCATTTTTTTTTTTTTTCCTTTTTTTTTAGCCCTTTCGGAGGGGGTTTGTAAGATATTTTGAAACGCATCTGTCATTAGATGGCAAGTCAGCACAACCCATTTTTTTTTAATTTCATTCATTCTTTTCATCTCACATTTTCTTTTCTTTTCTCTGTGTGAGTACTGTTTTTACAGAGAGAGAGACGGTTGGGGTAGATAAGAGAACACTGTAGAAAGAGGGAGAGAGAGAGGCTTGTATGTTCAAGTGAACCAATGTGTATGGAAGGGAGACCGTGTTGTGTGTGTGTGTTTGGGGTGTGACTGTCGTCTGTAAAAGAGAGAGCAAGGAGACGTAATGAAGCAAAAACCAAAATTTTAGGAATAAGGGTTAAAAAATCATTGGTTGTTTTTTTTTTTTAAAAAAATTTATTGTATTTAACTATTGTGCTACCCTTTAAAATATATATGTTTTTTTTTCCTAAAACACAGACCCTCAAAACATACAATTTACAACAAAATTTCAGCATGTTCACATGTCAGCCATTTTACTAAACCCCACCAACAGTCTGACACCCACACACCCCTAATTTTTTCACCAGCTACCTAGGAAATAAAGAGGGTCGGGGGAACCGCCATTCTGACATACCACCATTCCCCACAACATTGATTGTCATACCAGCCATTTTAACATTGTTGCAATACTAAAACTCGTGAACAAAGTTTTTTCTCAATTTACTTGCAACAATTTGCTACAGGGGTAAAATGGGGAGAGTGCAGCGCAAATTTCAGGGGTTATTACATTTAGTGTCTAATTTTGTCATGGTCCCAAAAACCCTTACAGGTAGGGTCGAAAACATTCCTGCAAGCTGGAAAAAATGTCAATGGCAATTCGGGAAAGGCGGTATTCTGAAAGGCAGAGTAAACCCAGAGGGGTGGGGTTGTCAGTTCCTCCCGAATTTTAAGCCCAAAACCCCCAATAAACATGTTCTTAAAACTTAGCTCTTACCCCAACTCCAAACATGTGTGTGCCCCCTCCTTACTTCACATAAAACTTCAGTTCATGAATAAAAACCCAAAACCCCAAAACAAGCCTCTCACAGTGAACAAGCAAATTCACCTAATCACAACCTGCACCAGCTGAAGCTTTTCTCAGCCCCAGACAACTCTATGACAAAACAACAAAGACCAGCAAGAACAAATGTACACAAAAAAATCTTTGGCCCGTAAATCCCCCACCCAAATTGGTGCTTTCCCCTTGACTTCGGAAATTTGGGCCTATTAAAAATTTTCCATTTTTTGGCGAAAATCGGGGAATTACCAGATTTTTTGAATTTCAAGGTATGGTTGTCGTGCAGCTTGATGTGTTTCAGCGCAATAGTCTTCCCACTCCAGGCAGAGGAAGCCCCAACAGGGTTTTGAAGGTTTCCATGACGACGAGAGGGCGGACTCTCTTTCCCCGTCGCCGGTGCCCTCCCCCCAAAGGGCCCCAACTCCCCCTCCAGTCACCCACGCCCTCCTCTGCTCCCGTGGCCTCTTATCCCTACACACACCCACCATCACACACACACTACCCAAAAAAAAACACAAAACAAATGCCACCGCAAACCACACCCACCCCTTCCCACACTCAGATGCCCAGGTAAACAAACACAAAACCCCATAACATTATCAAACATCAAACACACAGCACGCGCGGGGGGCACACAACACACACACACACAGTAAGGTCCATCAAATCTGCTGATTGATTTTTAGGATGGAGTGATTTCACGTAATCTTTCTGGTTGCTTTCACTTTTTTTCAAAAGACAATTTTGGGCTATTATGAAAAAGTGGTGTGTTGAATGAAGAGTGTATTAGGGGACTATAAAAAGACTCATTTTCTCACATGGATTTTCACCTGTACATTTTTTTTTTCTAAGAGACATTGTATTAGAGAAAAAACTCACCTGTAGTTGGCACCAAGACTTTAAAAGACTCCCAAACCCACCGTAGCGCAAGTGAATGGGGTAAGAGTCTCAACTCCCCTTCCTTTGCTTGGCGCCGATATTTTATACAAACCAAAGTCACCTTGCTTGCCCGCCTTATTTATAAAAGAATCGACTGATGGGGAGGTCTCAACAAAATACTTTTTGACTAAACCCGGCTTTGGGGATACTTGTGACTTTTACGGTTGTTCACTTGATCGTAGAAAGACCATTTCCCCTGTATTTTGGTGGGGATGACGCAAAATCAGACTCACCTGTATCTTGGGGGGCAATAATTGTTTTAATTCTCATCCCCACCTGTACCATAAACAAGTGATCCCATGACCTGCGCTGTTCACTGCGAATTGTTAAAATTACTTACGCATATGACTCACCTGTGGCTTGGTGCCCATGGCTCATATAAATCACTCATGACTCACCTGTACCTTGGTGGCAATAAGTCTAATACAAGACTATTGTCTCACCTGTACCTTGGTGGTGATGAGTCTTTTACATACATGTACATGACTCAAGTCTTAGCTGTAGCTCCGTGGTGATAATTTGCATAAAATACTATTCTCACTATACACACTATACTATACTACACTACTATCTGTCTCACCTGTAACCCCAGCACTGAGACCCACCCGTAACTTTGGGGGCAATGACCCACCTGTAACTTGGCAGCAATGACCCACCTGTAACTTGGCATCAATGACCCACCTGTAACTTGGCAGCAATGACCCACGTGTAACTTGGCATCAATGACCCACCTGTAACTTGGCAGCAATGACCCACCTGTAACTTGGCGGCAATGACTCGTTGCTGCTGCTCCTTTGCTCTCTCGTCTCCCTCTCCATCTGATCAGCAGCCCTCCATGTGTGTTTTGAAGCTCTGCTCTTGAGTCTTTCCGCCCTCCCCGCGCCTCTCCAGCTCCTCCTCCTCACGACGCACACGCCGCTCCTCTTCCCCCGGCCAACCGCTGCTCGTCTGCACACCACACACACACACACACACACACAAATACACACACACACAACACACACATACAAATGTTTATAATACAAACACATGCATGAAATAAATAAATAAAAAAAATCATGAAATAAAAAATAAAAAAAAATAATCAACTTAATATAGACACACACATACTATAAAAAAACAAAAACCATACTGCGCTCCTCCTCCTCAGTCACCTGCTGGATCTCTGCAGAAGCATGCACACACACACACACACACAACCACACACACACACCACACACACCCACACACACCACCACACACACACACACACACACAGCAATATTTACCCATGAGCTTTTCTGAGCATCTTCAATGCTGTTGCTGGCCAATAGAATACTCCGAACCATCTCCTCCTTCTTACTCAGGAACCCCCCAAGACCTCTTCGTCAAACCCAAAACCCCACACACCACACACACACACACACACCAACACAACACCACCCACACCCCAAACACACACCCACCCCACCCCAACACACACCCGCGCCACACACACACACAAAATTTTTAAAGCATGGCATTCATAGACACCACAGACTTTGTATATTTACAACGTCCCACCCCAACAGTCACACACACACTACACCCACACTGACTGACCAAAAGCCTTTGCGTTTCTCCTTCCTTATTTTCATACCCACCGTAGGGCGTCATGAGGCGCGTTCCTCCGGCAGGGGGCCGGAAGCTGCAGCTCTCCTTCTTCTCCTGGGGTCATGCTCTAGTTTTTCAAACAAGCCTCCAACAGCCTTTTACAACACGTCGAGACCCGACCGGTTCCCTTTCACCACTGCTCAACTGCCACAACACTTGTCGCAACTGGCGCGCATACATGAAAACACACACACAACACACAAACACCACCAAAAAGATGCAAAGTTTATTCAAAATTTCATCATTTTCACATTACATTATTTTACCTTTTTTTTTTAGAATATCATTAAAAGGTGTTAACATAAGGGTTTTTTAGATATTTTGTGTAGAAATGGTGTACCATCATTGGGCTGGGGCTTCTGTTCCTGGGCGTTAAAGGCGCATTTGGGGAAGATGCGAGGGGTCTGTGCTGGCCTGTGTTGGGTCTTGGACGCGCCCCCCTTGTCCAGGGCAATCGCCCACGCTGCTCTTCCCCTGGTATGGGGCCCAAACCTCTGCCCGGGTCGCCCATCTGAAACAGGCCACGACTTTACAGCGCTTCCAGACACGGGACTTCCCCTGCGGTCGCCTCCACGTACCTCCTGCCAAGCAGCCCCACGCAAAACACACACACACACACACACACCCACACCACCAAAACACATACACAGACACACAAACCAACACAGATGAATTCCTTAACTCAGAGGAATCAACATTGCTGTTCTTCCCTAACCCAGGCACCCCTTCCCAATCTAGAGGCAGAAAACGTGATTTTTAAAAAGTATTTTTACTTTTATCAAAGTACTTTTTAAATTTTTCTTTTTACTTTACTTGATTAGATTTTTTTTATATAAATTTCCTACTTACAACAGATTGTACTTGATACAATATTTTTGTACTCTTTCCCCCTCGGGTGATGGTGTATTATTGAGGGGGTATTACAATTTTATATTATATATTGCGGGATAATGAAAAATACCCACCCCCCGGACTCCAAGGCCGCCCCCATGGTTTTGGGCTGGGCCCGCTGAAAAGAGCTGCAGAATTTTTTGGGCCTCCTACGAACCCCTCCTCGGTCATTGCTGTCGTTTCCCATCATCTTCATCTTTTTTTTGTTGGCCGGCCGCTCAAAGACAAAGCATGCCGCACGCGAAAAATCCCTCACCCCTACGCACCTGTTTGAACCCCGACCCTTGGTTCTCATTAAAGAACACCATAAAAAAAAAACAAAAAAAAAAGCGGTTACGGGTAGGCTTGAAAACCAGGATTTCGGGTTTGGGTTCCCCGACCTCCCAGATCGTAAGGCTTTAATTAAATGGGCACTGAGGTACACTGAGATAGTAAAATCCCGCTGCTCAGCTCCCTTTGCAGCCCCCCCCGGCAAGGCATTTTGTTGTGACGGTGTGCCTTGGGGCTGTGGAGGCTGTGCCACAATGAAATGGGACTTTCCCTTTTTTGGTTTGAGTGCTTCTCCGGGTACTCATCAGCGTGATTGGGTTTGCCTTTCAGTCCCCTCCAGACGAAGTCTCTGAGGGTCCAAAAGGGGGGGAAAAACGCGATCACTCCGTGCTCTGACTGACTCGCTGCCTTCCCCTGAATGGCTTCGTAAACCTCTGTTACGTACGAGGGGGCGCTGTTGAGGAGCACATATACTACACGGGGTTCCCCAAACCCTTTTCCAACGGGGGGCCCACTTAAAAAATTTTCCAAATGTTGGGGGCCCCCCCTTTGCCCCAATTAAAAATAAAATCAAAAAAAAGGGGCAAACAAAAAAAAACATGTTTTTTTTCAAAAAAATGTTTCAGGCCCCTAGAATACCTTGGGCCCCCCAGGGGCCCCTCGGCCCCATTTGAAAAAAACTGTTTTCCAACAAGCTGCATTCGAAAGGAAATGCGTGGTTGATGACTCCCTCCCTATAAAAACGGGTTTTTCTGATAAATACGACCTTTTATGTGAAGGTATTTGCTTGGGTGGGGTTACAAATGGCCTAAAAGAAACTCCCCTGCGGCGTCAGGCGTATTTGATGTTACGGGGATTCATGGTTTTGCAGTTCTTCTTCTTAAGCTTAGTTACTTCTGTTTACCGGGTGAACCCGCAGACCACGAAACTGTAAAATGGGTATAAAAATATCGCAAAATCGTATTTAGATAAAACAATGGGGATTTGGCGCTTCAGTCTGTCGATAAAAAACATTTTAAGGGAGTACTTGGGGGGCAGCCCTGTTTGTTTTGGTTCCACGTTGAGGGAAAGGTGGCGCACAGCATTACGGGTATAAGCAGCAGTAAAATGGCATCTGATGTTTCCCCCAAAAATTTTCCCTTTACCAAAATTTAGGCAAAAAAAAAGTGGGGTAGGAAATAAACCAAATTTTTCGCTTGGTATTACACTTGAATCCATTCCAGTTAGCCAACTGGAAGGCGCAACGTTACCCATTTTTGAATGTGGCCTAAAACCCCCTCACAGCTACTGCCCCACAAAAAACCCCCAACACTCAACAAACTTACACTTATAATCACTAAACCCGGATTTTTTTGTCAAACTGTCAATGTGGTATTGGGGCATTTTCCAAACAGGTATGACCCGGGACATTTAAAACTGTGTGTGTTTGTGCGCGTGCGGTACGTGTACAAGGTACTGTACTTTTTTTTCCCGGGGATTTTTTGTCCATGGTGCCCCCTGCTGTTGTAACCAAGTGTGCTGGGAGAACACCATACGAAATCCCCTGTCTGTTTTTCATCGCCCCGGGGAAAACACAGCCACATTTATGTAAACACCAAATGCATACAAACACACACCCGGGGGCTTGGCACCCACCCACCCTTTTCCCCTCCCCAGTCCCTTAGATCCACAAAAAGAGTGTGTCCGTGTGAGGGGAACAAGAACAATTCATGAGGAACGAAAGTGTGTGTGTGTGTGTGGCGTGCCCCGTGGTGCGTGCTACCCTGGTTTCTTTGGTGAGGTACCACCACATCCATATTCCTTTGGGTTTTTTGGGCTCGATGGGGTTGCCCAAGCAAAGCCCGGGGGGGTCAAAGGGCATGGCTAGACCAGGGAAAGACAAATCGGCCTGCAAAATTCTTTTATTTTGCCCCGATTTTTGAAATGTGTATACATTTGGCCCACATAAACATTAAATGTATAAAAGAATTAAAAACATATTTTTGTGTGTGCATGTTATGTGTTGTACCTGTCGTGTCCCCGCTAGTCTGTTCAGGGTAGGGCTTTTTCCCCTGCGGTAACCCCCCCACGCCCCACAGGCTGCTGGATCGCTCCCGGGTCTGCAGTGCCCCCCCTGGACATCACTTCCCATCAGGCCCATTGTCCACCAGACACACCGGCCCTGCATTGCCCCCATGTGCCATCTTGCACACACAAATGAAAAAAAAATGAACACACACAAAACAAAACTACCCCCAAATCCTTTAAATACACAAACAGCAAAACAAAACACACACCACAACCAAATTTCTGAAAATAAATTTTGCCACCAAAATGGTCAATCCCTTTATACGCAGCTGCGGCATTGAGACATCAATGAGGGCTGGGGTACACAGGTTAAAGCACACACAATAGGCCCATTGCACGGGCGAATACGCAGAGCCTCTGAAGCTTTGGCTGGCCCCAAAAAAAAAACTGAAAGGTCCCCCCTATATGAGGACCCCCCCCCAACGCATTAGTTTTTGGGGCCGGGTCCGTTTTAAAGTCGCAGTTTTCCCATAGCCTCACAGGGCTTTTTGGGCCGTCGGGGCGCAGCCCCGATCCGGACCATAGTTTGCGGTCGTTTTGAAGGTCCGGGCGGATCGGGCCAGAAAACATCCGGAAACGGCCATAATAAAATAATTATCCAAAAATTTGAAGGGGCCGTGGCGGTTGCGGGCCACAAAAGCAACCGGGCCCAAAACTGAATTTTTTCCCCCAACTGCATTTTCCCCCGGAACCCCAGAGAGAGACCGTTTTCATTTAACTCAGCTGAACCAACTATCCGCCTGTGTCGCTTTCGTCCAACACCATTTTCTGATTGATCATGGTAATAATTATTTAAAACTTAATCCCAAGGTGTAGTTTAGTTTGGAAAATGGTGGGGGAAATTTCCATGGAAATTGTTGGGTATTTGTTTTTCATTTATTTTGGAAAAAAGGTATAAAAGGGTTTATCCAAAAGGGAAGGGATTCCCAGTAACCCCCAAAAACCCCCCTGTTAAAACTTTGAAGTAAAAACACTTGGGGGCCCCCCCGTTTTTTTTTTTGGAAGGGGAATTCCTTCCCAATGGTCCTAAAACTTCCCCCACGGGCATACCCGACCGCCTAACTTCCCTTTGGGGGGGGTGGGCCAAAAGCTTTTTTGAACCCCTCAAAATTTCCTAACCTATTTGGTCCCTTTTTCGGTTGCATAAGGGATACTTTTTTGGCAAAAATCCCACAAATTTTTAAAACGGCAAAAAGGGGGGATTTGGGTTGTTTTCTATTCCAAAAAAAGGCCCCCTTATTTTTTTAAATTCCCAAAAAGCAGGAGGCCCCACAGGTTTGGGGGGTAAAGTTTTTGATTATTTTTCAAATTTGAGGTTAAAGAATTTTGGCCCCGGGACAAACCTGTTTTGGCAAAGCTCCCTTGGCTGAAAATTTGGGCCCCTTTTAACTCCTTTGTTTTGGGGGCCTTTTTTAAAAAAATTTGGAAAATTTTTAAGTTGGATTACTTAAGGGGGGGGCTTCAAAAATCTGGTTTAAACTCGCAAAGTTGTAGCCAAAAGTTAAAATTTTTTTTTTTTTTTTCTTTCTTTTTGGTTTAAATTTACTTAACCATTTTGACACCCACACCAACAAGCCTACTTTGGGGGAAAAAACCCCCCCAAAAAAACCGATTAAAGCAATTCTTTGAAGGAGACCCATTTAAAAAATGACCATGTCAATATTTTTAGTAATTCCCCAAAAAAAACTAATTTTTATTTTTTTTGCCCCAAAAAAGGACGGTTTTGTTTGGGGGCCCCCTTTTTTAAAAACCCCCGGGACCCCTGGGAAAAAATTGTTTTTATGTTATGCATTTAAAGCCCCATGCATGATGGCTGCTGGCACGCCCCCACCCCCCCTCTCTCTCACACTCACACACACACACTTGTTGTTCAGCACTCAATTAGAGCTTGACTGTTGCTGTTGTTTGGTGCGCCTGAATGTGGCATAGAATACCTACTGTCTACTTGAATAGGTTTATATGTATGTTCTATGTATTTCTATGACAAACTTTCATCCTTTTGTGTTTTCTTTTTCTTTTTGCTTTGGGTAGGAATTGTAAACAGTAGGCCACAGTCATTCCCCTTGTATCGAACTTGGGCATCAACATCGCTCGATGTGTACTGAAGCTCTGCTAGTGAGAGGAAAGAAGCCCGCACTGAACACCTTTTCTGGACTGTCAAATGTGAGTGTATGAGTGACAATTTTTAACTTCTTTAACTGTTTGACTCCTGCTGCAGGACGTATGTAAGTGGCTTGATAATGTCTCATTTACACTAATGTCAAGCTGGTCTCCGGGCTAACAATAGTCTACCATTGAAATCTTAAAGTTTTGGACAGGCGGTCCGTCTCAATTTTCACCATTGTGTTGTGCCATACTGGAAAAGGATTACTTGCTCAGTTTTTGACAACCTAATTCTATATTCTGCTGTGCAAACTGTGCACAAAAATTATTCTCAATTCTGCTCGCACCACTCTGAAAAACTTTTATCCTTGCTCTGAACAAATTTAGCAGAACAATAGATTACACCAGAGGGAATTGTAGCTCCCACGCTGGGTAAAACAGTCTTACATTGGCACTATCTGGTTTTTGCAGAGCAACAAAAATAATTGGAATGCCCTTCCCACCCACATAAAAGGACATTACAAACTTGGTATATTCATTCTCACTTGGAGTGTAAGAAATGACTTTCATGTAACCCAAGTGTCTGGATCACAACTAATAGTTTGATAATATTTTTAGTGTGTGTCGTTTAATTTTTTAATTGGTTTTCTTACCTGCCCAGGGGATTGCAGATGGGGAATTAGCTTTTCAGCTATATGGCGTGCAGGTCATCTTTTTTTTTTACTATGTTAACTAATGTACTTTTGCACATGGTCCATGATGAAATAAAATAAACTAAAACTAATTGTAAACATGGAAGATTGCAATTGTTACTAATATTTTCACAGTGAAATCCCAATAAAAACTAGTATTCATAATTATTTATGTCTTTTTCTGCTGTAGGGACTCAAATGAAAGGGACAGGACTTCTACTCGTGCTGGGTCGGCCTCACTACATATTCAAGAAGCCTCGGACGTCATCAGAATGTATTAAGTAAAGTGTGTTTTTAAGTTATGCATTAAAGCCCATGCATGCTGGTGTGCACACTCTCTCACTGCTCACGTACTCTCTCTCTACACACACACACAAACACACACACACAACCACACTACACACAAACTGTTGAACAATCAACTCAACCAAACTTGCTGATACTGTCTGTGGTGGCCTGAAAGTGTCATGGAATACCTACGGTATACTTGGCTAAGGTTATGACTGTATGTTCTGGTGTACGGGGGTCCATTGTTCCCACAGCCATGGTCCCACAGTTATTCCTGCGCTCCATGTTCACACATTTTTAAGAAATTATTCAATTATACAGTGCACGCAATCATGTAGTATACCCTTGTTGAAAAGTAACATTTTGAAACACACAAGTTATTCCCAAAACGCCCCAAAAACAAAGTGTATTACAACATCCCTTTTGAGGCTGTACAATACTGAATATTATGGCCATTTGTATAACTTAAAATGACATATTTGCCCATTTTTGTGAACATTCAACCACTGCTGGGGCAAAATTGAGTTCACGCCTATCATGAGTGTCTGAGAAGGGGCCGGTGTTTCTGCCTGCAATTGTCTCGAAATTTTAATCGGGATTAAAAGGGAGCAGGGTCATTGTTGTGCGTTTTATCTTTTGCCTTTGCATTTATCTTTTACATTTTTGGAGTCTGCACTGGGCCTATAATTGACGTGTGTGAGGATTCGAATGAAATCCATAGGGAGGTATCATGATCATGTGTTCATTAGTTTACTAGTACTAGTTGGTCTAGCATATTTCTTTTGGTGGAAATTCAGCTTCCTACTGTTGATGGCACCCACACAAGACCAAGCCATGCCACTTCCCACTACCATACTTGACTTTTCAGCATGAAGGCACTTTCTTTGTATAACATTCGCTTTTTACCACCACAATCTGACATCATTAAAATGCATTTTGTTTATCTTGATGTCATTAGATCATAGTGAGGGGGAAGGATCATGGTTCCAGTTAACACCATATCTTGTTTGTTTGCACTCTGATGAGACATGATAAACATATTTGCATTTTGATGCTGTCAAGCATGTGTGCCATTGACTGAAATGTTAAATACTAATCATTGCCGTGTTTAAGGCGATTACATTTCTAACCAAATATTAAACAGTTGAACATGTTATTTAGAGGGTCGAGATTTTTTAACTTGATGTGATATGTCAATATGACCCCACGTTTTTTTTTTATGAAGAGAATGGTGATTTCATCACTTCTTCTAATTTGGTGAGTTACTTAATTCATGGTTTCTTGAAGCCAAAAATATGCAAGAATAAACAAAATTATTGGCATAGTTTAAAATGTGGGTTCGTGAACTCTATAATCTATGAACTGTGTAACATTAATTGCTGGAATTATGGAAATAAATAAACAGTTTTCATGATAATTCTAATGTTTTGGCCAGCACCTGTATTGTGTCAGTTCATTTCACATCGTATGTAATTTGGTGCCTGCACATACTTCTGCATTAAGGTCTATCGTTTCCCTTCTGGCTTTTGTGTGCTTTTTAATATTTAAGTGTGATAGAGGCAACAAGGGAGAGATGAACGGGGATCTATCAACAATGTGGAGATGATTTTCTGGGCAGCCGACTGCTTTGGCAACAACCAAAAGGATAACATAACAATAAACGAATACTAATAATGCATTATTTGTAAGCAGCTCATTTTTTAAAAACATTGTTGCTCTTGCTTGAAGGTTGCACTGTGCAAAAAAAATTTGTGGCCAGGTATTGTTATTGCCATCTCTGGTGGCTCATTGAAAAAACTGTTGCTGTCGTATCGGCTATTTAGATTTTTGCATGAATCAAAGTGTGTGAGTTTTGCAGTAAAAAATGTTCTATTCTTGGAAATTCAACATGGCGGACCATGGAGAAGGATCCCCTTTTCATGTATGAAACAGTGCAAATTTCCCAGTCCCCCCAAAACTGTTGAATACTTTCGGTGGTGGTAAATATCTGTTTTAAAATGTTAAACATTTGTGGAATGGGGCAATAATGATTCTGGAAATGCGACAACTCAAAATATTCCACAGTCCACCTTTAAAGGGGAGTATGCCACTATTTTGGGGCTTAATACAGTTAAAATCGTTGGCCAGGGTTTATTAGGGTTGTTAAGTGTCTTATTTGTCATGTAAGCCGTTGTCTTGTTTTAAGACAAGTTAGAAAGAGTAAGCATGTCGCTAAGCTAGTGGAAGTCAATGGATCGTAGTAGGCATGTAGCAATGTTAACATGGATGCATTTGAACTTTCACTAAGCTTAGCGACATACTCCCTCTTTTAACTTGTCTTAAGGCAAGACAACGCTTCACATGAAAAATAAGGACACTTTACCACCTTTATAACACCCCAGCAACAATTTTAACTGTATTAAGCCCCAAAAATAATGGCATATGCCTTGTAAATATCCCTTTAATTCCGGAGTCAGGCCTGATAAGGTCCGGGATAAGGTCCGGATATGCGGCCAGATGAGCCGCCAACTGTTTATTAAGGATTCAGGGGCCAGATATGGTTTCAGATGCGTATTACGGGACCTGGGCCAGATCTGGCCAGGTCGGCCACAAATTCCAAACATGTGGATTGTGGACTGGGCCAGATCCAATTCCGCGATTCCGTAATTCCGGACCTGTTCCATGTCTCAGGCGCATTGTACAAATAAGGAAAAACCGGGCCAGGACCAGGATTACGGACCTGGGCCCAAGTGCTGCCAACAGTCTGTCACAGATCTGGGCCAGACCCCATTTTGCTGTCTGGGATAGTGTCACGTTGTGGCAGCTCAACTAGGCCTATGTGGTTTTTGTCAGAAAACTCGCGGGCACATGACAATGAAACGTGGTGTGCTCAGAAACAAGTAGACAAATGCGCCATTTGAACATACGGGTGTACTGATGTTCTCGGACGTAATGCAAGGGGAGGTTCATTCGTTTTCTGACGGCCGTGTGGACCGCACAGGTGCTTTCGCTGTGCCCTGACAGAAGATTGCTTTGCAGTCAGTTTGAATTCGCGTAATCTTCTGGCACTCTTATACAATGCAGCCGGACATGCGTTGCCTCCCTTGCCGTTAAAACAGCTTTGGTAGCGAATGATTCACCCAATAACGGTTTTATTTATTTATTTATTCGCTACTTCTTGGTCGCTGTGTTGACATTCTTTCCCACTGGGACTGAGCTGAAAATGACGTGATAAGACCTTAGGCTACTAAAGGTAGATATCTAACAATGTCTGGTAATTTGTAGTGTAGGCCTAGCCTACTTGAATTTGAAATCACATAGGTAGGCCTACTTTCCAAATTCAAGCTTTTCGTGACTCGCACTTTGAATTAGCAAGCGCAATCGTACCCACCCCCCCCCCCCCCCCCCCCCCCCCCCCCCACACCTTTTTTTTTTTTTTTTTTGTTTTTTTGGAATAGTTCGTACACGTGGTTTTTTACTGCCTCTACGGTCACATGGCACCTGTAGCGGTCATGAGTGTAATATTGCAAATGATATGTATTTCATACCGTTACGGCATAATTCAATCACACACCGTCACAGGAATGCAGGGCTACCGCTACTGCGGGCTACTGAATGGACCTCGCATGACGTCACACACTAGGGTTGATTCCTCACGAAGCTTGTAAAAAAATTCAATGCAATGGAGGTTTTTTAATGGTTAATTATGACATGGGATTCTTTTGACTAATATACATTTACTGTAGAGCAAGCCAGACGTTACTTTCTGGTATCTAGTTCATTATAAAAATGTTATTTTTTATTTGCCACTTTTTATGCTTTTTATAGGCAAAATTCTCACTTACGAAATGTGTCCGGACCAAAAATTTCTGGGCTCTTTGAATTGGTTAAAATAACTCAGTAAAAAAATTAAATACGTAAATTACACTACAACGAGCGTTGGTCTATGTCTGAAGTTCATTAAGTTCCTTGGTGGCAAAGATTACATAAGATGGAAACAACTAATGGAATATGTAAGAAAAGATCGTGTCCCCATGTTGTTTCTTTTCATTACCGGCAAGTTATATTTCTGAGCTACAATTAAAAGCCATCCAGAAATTTCAATATGAGCTGAAACTACCTCAATTGATGTGTTACCAAAGAGATATCAAGATGGTACGTGATTAGTCGCCTTATTGTTTGTGCCTGTAAATTAAATGTCACAATTTGTCTCAAAATATTTGCAATACGACAAAAAGTGGTTCTCATATACCGAAATTAGTCAATATTTCAAAATGACAAAAGTTTTTTGCTTTTAAACTTGCTGGGTCAATAGGTTATTCCTTTTCAGAATTCAAACCTGGTCATGAATTAGCTATGTCAATAATTACTCAAGTTACAGTTAGCCATTTATTGGGCTGACCCTTCTCATTACCGCAATACACATATTCATCTCCGCATGTTTTAAGTACCTTTCTGGTAATGAGGATTGTCAATTTCGGGAATTGAGACCTCGTATGGTGATTTACATTTAGAATATATTTTAATGACAATATATCCATTTCGCTTTTTTAATTTATTTACATTTTGAAACATGCAACTGGCAACCTTAAATATCACAATTATATTATTTGCAGTATAAATATGTCAATATTTCAAACTTAAATTACAGTTAAAAGCATTACATTGCATCCATTGCGGGTTAAAATATGCCAACTTGTATTGAATCAATATTCGATATAACAATATTTTGTTAAGTTAAACAAAGCAAAACGTTAAATGACCTAAAATATGCAATAGCTCTAATGGGGGTTTGTCTGTAAAGTGGGATCATCGACCCATCCATTACATTAATAGCTAAATTGAGTCGGTTCATTCAGGTGTTGTTCAATAGGACCCATTTTTTCTGTTCTCATCCTTTCTGGCAAATGTTGTGGTGATTTTATAATTTTTTTTTTTTTTTTGTCCCACCCTTGGAAGAACAAAACAATCGACTTTATGGGCCCGAAAAACCCTGTTGTGAAAGTTTTATGAGAGCAAGTAGCATACTTAATTCTTGCTCATATGACCATCCATGAATTCAATATTCCACCCTCGATACATGTGGGTCTTTGATGCAAAAAAATTATCAAACTGCCTAGTGATGTCACCAATGCAAAGGCAATGGCAAACAAGAACACAGCACTCGCAGTGAAGGTGTAAGAGGCGTAGATGGGCAAAAATGGGAATCAAGTTTGGGAGGACAAACATCTGACTCAACTTCATGTCCATGTGCTTTCCAGAGATTGACAGATTTTTTTTGCTTTCCTGTGTTTGGTTGTCATACCCTAGTTGGGTTTGAGTTATTGAAGTATCCTTTTTTACTAACTTGACTTCCTTCCAACAATCTAAGATTGGATCCAATTTGATCATTGTTAAAGGGTGGCACAAAAAAGCTTGGCATTTGACAATTAGCAGTGAATAGGCCTATTTAGCGAATTCAGCTAGAATTAGTTTTTAGAATATTTCAATCAAAAACTAGTAAGAAGATTCATTTGGGGAGGAATGCTCTAGTTGCCTTTCCCAAATTAGAAGAACTCCTCCTGCATGTTTTTTGCAGGGCCTTAGGATGGGAGATTTCAGCCCCATACTTCTGATCCTTAAGCCAAATGCTCAAAACACCATGTACCAATCTTTTAGTCATGCTGTGAGTTCTTGATGTCCCTGCAGTAAGTGGAAAGGTTAACGGGAATCAAAACAGCCTTCAAAATGCACTTTGCACTGATTTAGCTGAAATTGCCCATTAACGCAATTCAAAATTTCCAAGTCGATTTGTGACACCCTTTTGACAAGTTATTCAAAACTTGCTAGTAAATGAAGGGAAGTTAGGGTTGTCAAAAGGAAACATTACTGCAGAGAAGAGCAGGATTTCTTCGTATTATGGGCATGTCTGATATTGTCTGAAAAACCAACACTTTTTTCTTTTTAAAATAAAATGTGAGGTGAAGTGAAAGCCCAACTTGGGAAACTAACAACTCCCCATGTCATGATCCAGCGCTCCCACCGAGCCACACAACATGAACACTGCACATTGCACTCAACAGAATGGTAGTTATGCCTCAACACCGCCCATTCCTCATTGCCTCATCCTCAATGCGCACCCGAACGGACGACGCAGTACCATGCTCAGGGTACCTCAGTATGGAGAGGAGGATGGGGGAGATCAATTTGCCGGGTCTGGAATCCGGGAGTCTGATGGCCCTGAATGCCATTTAGTGTGCAATGGTGAAACTCAAAACAGTTAGTGGTGTGTTCAGTGATATCTTCCATAAACACATAAACGTTCATAGGAATCGGCCTTTGGTTACGGGACAGTATTATGGTGATACTGTACGAAAATGTTAACCCCCGAACTGTGAACCTAAAAATCAAGGTCTTACCGAACCGGCATACCATACAACCTACTCTTGTCATCTCCTGTTCCTTCTACTTCATACTCCTAGTTGCCGGATGCGCGCCGAGTCAGGAAAAAAAAAGTCCTGGTGCACGGACCTCGCACTGCGACATGATTTCCTTTCTCCTAATCAGATTTAGATTTCTGGTCCCTATAGATCATGAGATCAGTGGTGAGTTGTGCGAATATCATTATTCAGGGTTGGGGATGATGACCCCGAGGTGGGATGTATGCGCTTAATTGGGGTCATCCAGTGTGCGCTACCCTCCGGTGTTTTTGATGATGGAAGAACTATAAACTATAACTATAAAGGGCAGTCATGGGGTGATGCGTTAGGGCGTCAGACTTCATCCAAACTGAGGTTGCCGGTTTCGACATCCCCGACCTGCCAGGGTGTGGTGGGGGGTGTATTCAACCAGTGCTCTCCCCCATCTCCTCATGGACTGAGGTACCCTGTGCATGGTAACCGTCCCTCTGCACTGCTCCCCATGGGACAGTCCACCTGAGTGATGCCCTTGCCCCATGCAAGGGTGAGGGCATAAATGCAATGTCGTTGGTGGTGCAGGTGTGCAGTGTCTCACTTGCTGTGCTGGGAGGTGCTGTGTCACAATGGACAATGGGAGATTCCCACTGGGCTTACTTAACTTCAGAGTGCACCCTTGGCCTTCAACCCTTGTACTATGATGTTACTTGGTGCCCAGGAGGGGCTCGCCTATTACACCTACTGCAGGGGTGGGGAGCCCTTTTTCATTCGAGGGCGCCTCTTTCAAATTCTTCCGAGGGGCGTTAAAAGTTTACGTGAGCCGTACTAATAAAACAAACTAGGATTTTCCCCACGCACTTTAGGCCTATTATTGAAGGCAGGACACCTTTAAAACAGGACCCCACCTTTCTAGTTCCCCTGAAATATTACACTTAATTGTATTGCAAATGTATTTCTAAGATTCCTTTAAAAATGTGTCATTATTTGGCTGGGTTAAGTCTTGAATCCCAATATCCTTCAGTAGCTTAATGAATGGTGTTTATTTGGTATATAAGTTATATCTTATTAGGTGCTCATTTGATAAGTTCTGCCCTGGAGGCTCTGTCGTTGTATGCTAATAATAATAAAAAATAACACATCATTTACTAGTAAATTTTGGCTTTAGTTCAATATATTTCACCTTATTCTCATTACCGACAACTCATGCTGCATTTACGAAACATATCCCTCATTACCGAAATGAGCACTTAATTGGAAAAAAAAGTACTAAAGGAAAACTGTATTCATGTAGATTTTTTATGAAAACACAGTTACCTTTCATGTTTCTATTCACTTCAGTATATTTTTGGACCGAAATTGAAGGTTTTTATGATGTATTCTGAAATTAAGAGGATATACAAATGATCCTATTGCGTAATGAGGTAAAATGGAAAAATTCTTAAACTAAAATAATAAGAAAAAAAACTTTTTTGGAGTGTTTTATGTAGCCCTAGTTACAAACTTTCAATATTAATGAACACAACTGTTAGAACAATTAAGTGTCCTAATAATTTCATGAAGAGGAAAAAAAATTGGCGGTAATGAGGCATTTTAGCTGACATGGACCTATAAAACGTTTAAACAATGTGTTTTAAAAAGTTGGTCAGGTAAGTTGATATTATTGGGCTTGTAAACTGTTACACTTTGATGTTAACTGATTCAAAAAGAATTCACCAAAAAAGCATTTGAAAAAATTGCTTTTTTGGTTGAATTTCTTTTTGAATCAGTTACATCAAAGTGTACAGTTACTAAGCACAATAATATCAACTTACCTGACACCTTTTTAAAAACACATTTTTTAACGTTTTATAGGTCCATGTCTGCTAAAATGCTCATTACCGCAATTTTTTTCTTTCATGAAATGTATTAGGACACTTAATTGTTCTAACAGTTGTGTTCATTGAATATTGATAGTTGTACTAGGGGCTACATAAAACACTCAAAAAAGTTTTTTTTCTTATTATTTTAGTTTAAGAATTTTACCATTTTACCTCATTACCGCAATAGGATCATTTGTTTTCCTCTTTAATTTCAGAATACATCAGTAAAAACCTACAATTTCGGTCCAAAAATATACTGAAGTGAAAGAAACATGAAAGGTACTGTGTTCATAAAAAAATATACATGAATACAGTTTTCCTTTAGTACTTTTTTTTCCAATTAAGTGCTCATTTCGGTAATGAGGGATATGTTTCGGTAATGAGAATGAGTTTTCGGTAATGAGAATAAGGAGAAATAAATTGAACTAAAGCCAAATATTAGTAAATGATGTGTTATTTGTTATTATTATTAGCACAACGACAGAGCCTCCAGGGCAGAACTAATCAAATGACACCTAATAAGATGATAAATATATTCTATATAAAACCATTCATTAAGCTACTGAAGGATATTGGGATTCAAGACTTAACCCAGCCAAATATGACACATTTTGTAAAGGAATCTTAGAAAATACATTTGCAATACAATTAAGTTATATTCAGGGGAACTAGAGAAGGTGGGGTCTGTTTTAAAGGTGGCTGCCTTCAATATAGGCCTAAAGTGCTGGGGGAAATCCTAGTTTGTTTTATTAGTACGGCTCTCTGAGAACTTTTACGGCCCTCGGATGAATTTGAAGAGGCCCCTCGAATGAAAAAGGCTCCCCACCCCTGCAGTAGGTGAATAGGCGAGGCCCCTCCTGGGCACCAAAGTAACATCATAGTACAAGGGGTGAAGGCCAAGGGGTGCACTCTGAAGTTAAGAAAGCCCATTGGGAAACTCCCATTGTCATTGTGACACAGCACTCCACAGCACACAAGTGAACACTGCACACTGCACACAACGAAATTGCATTTATGCCTCACCCGTGCAAGGGGGCAGCCCTCAGTGGTGCCCCATGGGGAGCAGTGCAGTGGGACGGTACCATGCTCAGGGTACCTCAGTCATGGAGGAGGATGGGGGAGAGCACTGGTTGATTACTCCCCCCACCAACCTGGCAGGTCGGGAGTCGAACCGGCAACCTCTGGGATGGAAGTCTGACGCCCTAACCGCTCACCCATGACTGCCCTTTATAGTTATAGTTATAGTTCTTCCATCATCAAAACACCGGAGGGTAGCCACCTGATGACCCCAATTAAGCGCATACATCCCACTCCTCATCCCCACCCTGAATATGATATCACAACTCACCACTGATCTCTGATCTATAGTGGACCAGAAATCTAAATCTGTTATGAGAAAGGAAATCATGTCGCAGTGCGAGGTCGTGCACTGGACTTTTTTTCTGACTCGGCGCGCACCGGCAACTAGGAAGTAGGAAGTAGAAGGAACAGGAGATGACTAGAGTAGGTTGTATGGTATGCCGGTTCGGTAGACCTTGATTTTAGGGTCACAGTTCGGTACATTTTCGGTACAGTATCACCATAATACTGTCCGGACCAAAGCCGGAATTCACTATGAACGTTATGTGTTATGAAATATCACTGAACACCACTAACTGTTTGAGTTGCACATTGCACACTAATGGCAGTCAGGGCATCAGACTCCCGATTCCTGACCCGGCAATTGATCTCCCCCATCCTCCTCCATGACTGAGGTACCCTGAGCATGGTACTGCTCCCGTTCGGGCGCTATTGGGGATGAGGCATAAATGCGGGTGAGGCATAACTACCATTCTGTTGTGTGCAATGTGCAGTGTTCATGTGTGTGCTGTGGAGCGCTGGATCATGACAATGGGAGTTGTAGTTTCCCAAGTGGGCTTTCACTTCACTCACATTTTTTAAAAAGAAAAAGTGTTGGTTTTCAGGACAATATCAGACATGCCCATAATACGTTGCAAAATCCTGCTCTTCTCTTGCAGTATTGTTCCTTTGAACTACCCTAACTTCCTTTTCATTTTCTAGCATGTTTGATACTTGTCAAAAGGTGGCACAATAGACTTGGAATTTTGAATTGCTGTTAATGGGCATTTTCAGCTAAATCAGTGCAAAGTGCATTTTGAGGCTGTTTTGATCCCGTTACCTTTCCACTTACTCAGGACATCAAGAACTCACAGCATGACTAAAAGATGGGTACATGGGTGTTTGAGCATGGCTTAAGGATCAGAGTATGGGGGCTGAAACCTTCCTAAAGGCTGCAAAAAACATGCATGAGGAGTTTCTAATTTGGGAAAGGCAACTAGAGCATTCCTCCAAATGATTCTTCTTACTAGTTTTGATTGAAATATTCTAAAAACTACTTCTAGCTGAATTCGCTAAATAGGCCTATTCACTGCTATTTCAAATGCCAAGCCTTTTGTGCCACCCTTTAACAATGATCAAATTGGATCCAAAACTTAGATTTTGGAAGGAAGTCAAGTTAGTAAAAAAGGATACTTCAATACTCAAACCCACTAGGGTATGACAACCAAACACAGGAAGCAAAAAAATCTGTCAATCTCTGGAAAAGCACATGGACTTGAAGTGAGTCGATTTTGTCTCCCAACTTGTTCCCTTTTTGCCATCTATGCAATCTGACAACTTCACTGCGAGTGCTGGGTTCGTTGTTTGCCATTGCCTTTGCATTGGGTGACATCACTAGGCAGTTTGATTATTTTTTTTGCATCAAAGGACCACATTTCGAGGGTGGAATATTGATTCATGGATTGGCATATGAGCAAGAATTAAGTTGCTACTTGCTCTCAATGAACTTTCACAACAGGGTTTCTGGCCCATAGTCGATTGTTGTTCTTCCAAGGGTGGGACAAAATATAAAAGTCACCACAACATTTGCCAGAAAGGATGAGAACAGAAAAAATGGTCTATGAACAACACCTGTATGACCACTCAATTTAGCTTATGTAATGTATGGGGCGATGATCACTTTTACAGACAAACCCCCATTAGAGCTATTGCATATGTTAGGCATTTACTTTTGCTTTGTTTACTTACAATATTGTATATCGAATATTGATTCAATACAATTGCATATTTTAACCCGAAATGGATGCAATGTAAGTGCTTTAACTGTAATTAAGTGAAATAGTGACAATATTTATACTGCAAAAATATAATTTGTATTTAAGGTTGCAGTTGCATGTTTAAAAATGTAAATAAATAAAAAAAGCGAAATGGATATATGTCATGAAAATATATTCTAAATGTAAATCACCATAGAGTCTCATTACCGAAATTGACAATCCTCATTACCGAAAGGTACTTAAAACATTGCGGTAATGAGAATGTGTATTGCGGTAATGAGATGGCTCAGCACAATAATGCTAACTGTAACTTGAGTAATTATGACATAGCTAATTCATGACCATTGTTGAATTCTGAAAAGGAATACCCTATTACCAAGCAAGTTTAAAATGAAAAAATCTTTTTCATTTTGAAATATTGACTAATTTCGGTAATGAGAACCACTTTTGTCGTATTTGCATATTTTTGAGACAAATTGTGACATTTTACAGGCACAAACAATAAGGCTGACTAATCATGTAGCCATCTTGAATCTCCTGTTGGTACACATCAATTGTAGGTAGTTTCAGCTCATATTGAAATTCTGATGGCTTTTAATTGTAGCTCTGAAATATATTGCGGTAATGAGAAGAAAAACTTGGGGACACGATCTTTTCTTGACATATTCATTAGTGTTCATTATTTAATTTGCCAACAAGGAACACTTAATGAAACTTCAGACATAGACCAACGCTCTTGTAGTGTAATTTACGTATTTTAATTTTTTTTATTATGTTTTAACCTAATTCAAAGACCAGAAATTTTGGTCGGGACACATTTCGGTAATGAGAATTTGCCTATAAAATGCATAAAAAGTGGAAAATAAAAATAACATTTTTTAAAATGAACTAGTGTACCAGAAAGTACACGTCTTGCTCTACAGTAATGTATATTATCAAAAGAATCCATGTCATATTTAACCATTAAAACCTCATTGCCATTGATTTTTTTAGCTTCGTGAGAATCACCCTATTGTGTGACGTCAGGCGAGGCCATTCAGTAGCCCGCAGTAGCGGTAGCCCTGCATTCTGTACGGTGTGTGATTGAATTATGCCGTACGGGTATGAAATAAATATCATTGGCAATATTATATCATGACCGCTACAGGGTGCCATGTGACCGTGAGGCAGTAAAAACCCGTGTTCGAACTATGCCAAAAAAAACAAAAAAAAAAAAAAATGCCCGGGGGAGGGGGGTACGATTGCGCTTGCCTCAAAGTGCGAGTCTCGAAAGCTTGAATTTGGAGAAGTAGGCCTACCATGTGATTTCAAATTTCAAGTAGGCCTAGGCCTACACTACAAATTACCAGACATTGTTAGTATCAACCTTTAGTAGCCTAGGTCTATCACGTCATTTCAGCATCATGTCCAAGTGGGAAAGAATGTAAACAGCGACAAGTAGGCTAATAAATAAATAAAACCGTTTGGGTGAATCATTCGCTCCAAGCTTTTTAACGGCAAGGTGCAAAGCAGTCGGCTGCATTGTAAGAGTGCCAGAGATTACCGAATTCAAACGACTGCAAAGCAATCTGTCTGGGCACAGCGGAAAGCACCTGTGCGGTCCACACGGCCGTCAGAAAACGAATGAACCTCCCTTGCATTACGTCCGAGAACATCAGTACACCGTATGTCAAATGGCGCATTTGTCTACTTGTTTCGAGCACCACGTTTCATTGTCATTGCCGCGAGTTTCTGACAAACCACATAGGCCTAGTTGAGCTGCACAACGTGACACTATCCCAGACAGCAAAATGGGTCTGGCCCAGATCTGTGACAGATGTTGGCAGGCACTTGGGCCAGGTCCGCAATCCTGGTCTGGCCCGGTTTCTTATTTTACAATGGCGCTGAGCTGGAACAGGTCCGGATTACGGATCCGGAATGGATCTGGCCCAGGTCCAATCCACATGTTTGGAATTTGTGGCCGACCTGGGCCAGATCTGGCCCAGGTCCGTAATACGCATCTGACCATGATCTGGCCCTGATCCGTAATACACAGTTGGGGCTCATCTGGCCCATATCCGGACCTTATCCGGACCTTATCTGGGCCTGATCCGGATTAAAGGGATATTTAAAGGCATATGCCATTATTTTGGGGCTTAATACAGTTAAAATTGTTGGCTGGGGTTTATAAAGGTGGTAAAGTGTCTTATTTTTCATGTGAAGCGTTGTCTTGCCTTAAGACAAGTTAAAAGAGGGAGTATGTCGCTAAGCTAGTGAAAGTCAATGCATCCATGTAGCATTGCTACATGCTACACGGATCCATTGACTTTCACTAGCTTAGCGACATGCTTCCTCTTCTAACTTGTCTTAAAACAAGACAACGGCTTACATGAAAAATAAGACACTTAACAACCTATATAAACCCTGGCCAACGATTTTAACTGTATTAAGCCCCAAAATAGTGGCATACCCCTTTAAAGGTGGACTGTGGAATATTTTTAGTTGTTCATTTCCAGAATTCATTATGCCCATTCACAAATGTTAACTTTTTAACAGATATTTACCACCACCAAAGTATTCAACATGACTGGGAAATTTGCACTTTTCATACATGAAAAGGGGGATCTTCTCCATGGTCCGCCATGTTGAATTTCCAGAAATAGACATTTTTAGCTGCAAAACTCACTACACTTTGGTATTCATGCAAAAATCTAAATTAGCAGTAGACAGCACAGTTTCAATGAGCACCATAGATGCAATACCTACTCTGGCCACAATTTTGCACAGTGCACCTTCAAGCAAGAGCAAACAATGTTTTTAAAAAATGAGCTGCTTACAAATTATGCATTTTAGTATTCTTTATTGTTTTGTTTCTTGTTGGGTGTGTGCCAAAGCAGTCGGCTGCCAGATCCATCTCCACATTTTTGATAGCGTTCATCTCTCCCTTGTTGCCTCTTCACACTGTAAGATATTAAAAAGCACACAAAGCAGAAGGGAAACGTTAGACTTAATGCAGATGTATGTGCAGGCACAAATTACATACGATTGTGAATGAACTGACACATACAGGTGCTGGCCAAAACATTAGAATATCATGAAAATGTTTATTTATTTCCATAATTCCATCAATAATGTTACACTTTCATAGATTATAGATTCACGACCCACATTTTAAACTATGCCAATAATTTGTTTATTCTTGCATATTTTTGGCTTCAAGAAACCATGAATTAAGTAACTCACAAAATTAGAAGATTGTGATGAAATCACCATTCTCTTCAGAAAAAAAAGAAACGGGTCATATTGTCATATCAAATCAGTTAAAATTCTCGACTCTCTAAATAACATGTCAATGTTTAATATTTGGTTAGAAATGTAATCGCCTTAATCACGGCAATGATGTATTTAACATTTCAGTCAATGGCACACATGCTTGACAGCATCAAATGCAAATTTGTTTATCATGGTCTCATCAGAGTCAAACAAACTAAGGATATGGGTTACTGGAACCATGTCCTCTGATCTAATGACATCAAGATAAACAAATTGGCTTTAGATGATGTCAAGATGTGTGGTGGTAAAAAGCGATGTGTACAAAGGAAAGTGCCTCATGCTGAAAGTCAAGTATGGTAGTGGGAGTGGCATGGCTTGGGGCTGTGTGGGTGCCATCAACAGTAGGAAGCTGAATTTCACCAAAAGAAATATGCTTGTCAACATGTACTGTAACTACTGAAACAGATCATGATACTCCCTATAGGATTTCATTCGAATCTCACACACATCAATTATAGCCAGGTGCAGACTCAAAATGTAAAAGTTAAATGCAAGGCAAAGATAAAACGCACAACAATGACCTCCCTTTTAATCCCTTTAAATTTCGAGACAATTCAGGCAAACACGGCCCCTTCTCAGACACTATGATAGGCGTGTACTCAATTTTGCACCAGCATAATTTCACAAAAATGGGCAAATATGTCATTTAAGTTATACAATTGGCCTTAATTTTCTTATGTAAGCTCAAAAGATGTTGTATTACACTTTTTTGGGCGTTTTGGGAATAACTTGTGTGTTCAAAATGTTACTTTTCAACAAGGGTATACTCATTATTGCTGTGCACTGTATATTTGAATAATTTCTTAAAAATGTGGGAACATGGAGCAGCAGGAATAAGCTGTGGGACCAATGGGCTGTGGGAACATGACCCCGTACACAGAACATACAGTCAACCTAGCCAAGTATACCGTAGGTATTCCATGCACTTTCAGGCCACCACAGAACAGTATCAGGCAAGTTCTGGTTGAGTGTTGTTCAACAAGTGTGTGTGTGTGTGTGTGTGTGTGTGTGTGTGTGTGTGTGTGTGTGAGAGAGAGAGTACGTGAGAGTGAGAGAGTGTGCACACCAGCATGCATGGGCTTTAATGCATAACATAAAAACAACTTACTTAATACATTCTGATGACGTCCGAGGGCTTCTTGAATATGTAGTGAGGCCGACCCAGCAGAGTAGAAGTCCTGTCCTTTCATTTGAGTCCTACAGCAGAAAAAGAATAAATAATTATGAATAATAGTTATTGGGATTTCACTGTGAAAATATTTAGTACAATTGGCATCCATGTTTACAATTAGTTTAGTTTATTGGTTTATTTCATCAGGGACCATGTGCAAAGTACATTAGTTACATAGTAAAAAAAAAAGATGACCTGCACCACATTATAGCTAAAAGCTAATTCCCATCTGCATTCCCTGGGCAGGTAAGAAAACATATAACACACACACTAAAATATGTCAAAACTATTAGTTGTGACCAGACTGGGTACATGAAAGTCATTTCTTCACTCCAAGTGAGAATGAATAAAAGTTTGTAATGCCTTTTATGTGGGTGGGAAGGGCATTCCATTATTTTGTTGCTCTGCAAAAACAGATTGTGCAAATGTATGCTGTTACCCAGCTTGGGAGGCTACTATTTCCTCTGGTGGTAGATCTAGTTGTTCTGCTAATTTGTTCAGAGCAAGGATAAAAGTTTTCAGAGGTGGTGGAGCAGAATTGTGAATAATTTTGTGCACAAGTTGCACAGCAGAATATAGAATTAGGTTGTCAAAACTGAGCAAGTAATACTTGTCCAGTATGGCACAACACAATGGTGAAATTGAGACGGACGCCTGTCCAAAACTTTAAGATTTCATGGTAGTCTTGTTAGCCGGAGACCAGCTTGACATTAGTGTAAATGAGACATTATCAAGCCACTTACATATGTCTCAGCAGGATCAACAGTTAAAGAAGTTAAATTGTCAGCTCATACACTCACATGACAGTCCAAAAAGGTGTTCAGTGGCGGCTTCTTCTCTCACTTGCAGCTTCATACACATCGAGCGATGTTGATGCCAAGTCGATCAAGGAATGACTGTGCCTACTGTTTACAATTCTACCCAAAGCAAAAAGAAAAAGAAACACAAAAAGGTTGAAAGTTTGTCATAGAAATACATAGAACATACAATAAACCTATTCAAGTAGACAGTAGGTATTCTATGCACATTCAGGCCACCAAACAACAGCATCAGGCAAGCTCTTATTGAGTGCTGTACAACAAGTGTGTGTGTGTGAGTGAGAGAGAGGGGGGGGGGCGTGCCAGCATGCATGGGCTTTAATGCATAACATAAAAACAACTTACTTCATACATTCTGGTGGTGTCCAAGGGCTTCTTGAATAAATAGTGAGGCCAACGCCGCAGAGCAGAATTCCTGTCCTTTCATTTGTGTCCTGTAGCAGAAAAAGAATAAATAAGTATGAATAATAGTTATTGGGATTTCACTGTGAAAATATATAGGCCTAGTACAATTGGCATCCATGTTTACAACTCTCGGCTCATACCTTCAAATGACAGTCCAAAAAGCTTTTCAGTGGCGGCTTCTTCCCTCACTTGATGCAGAGGCAGCTTACTTCATACACATCGAGTAGGCCTAATGCTGGTGTCAGGTCGATCAAGGAATGGCTGAACCTACCGTACAATTCTACCCAACCCAAAGCAAAGAGGAAAAGAAAGACAAAAAAGTTTGAACGTTTTGCATACAACATGCATGCATGAGCTTTAATTCACAGTATTTTGATGAAGTCTAATCCATGTTATATCCTATATCACAATGCAGTTATTAAACTAACAATACGGCCTTTTAGGATTTGTGTAAATAGGCTACAACAATCAAGGAGTTACAAAAACTGCGTGATGTCAAATGAATTCAGCTCAAGGTGAGCTAATAGCACAACACAGAATGTTTGCTGTCGGCGGCACAACATGGATACGGTGATTATTAAGCCATCAGAAATTGATTGGAAATAATCGAACACATCATGTACATCACACTCGCACCTATACCTAGCTTTTTTGGCGAATGTTATACAAATCACAGCGGTAGAGACAGAACTACCGGTAGTAGTGCTAGTCGACTAGAAACTACCTTTGTTTCTGTCCCGTGTTGATAGGGTATGTTTGGGATGTTATCATCATAAAAGATTATCACCATTACTGCTAACGCCGCTAAAATTGACTCAAATAGCCCGATCATGACACATTTTGAGTGGGTTCATCAAAAGCTTATGATGCCAGCCACAAAGACAGCAGCACGTTAGCGCGATGCTGCGGTGTTATGATACAGTGCTCGGCCAAGCCATTTCACGACACAACAGAGGAGGTAATTAACTCACTGGACTAAAACGCTGAAAGAGTAGTGGCGACGGCGAGTGAGTGTATTTTACTTCTACCATAGTATTAAGTTAAATAATTACTTACCATCATTGAATGATCAAGTCAAGACAGTGCAGTGTTGGACGAGACGCGACACAGGCGGATAGTTGAGTTCAGCTGAGGTAAACTGAAGAACGGTCTCTCTCTCTGAGGGTTCCAAAGTGACAGTTGGGGAACAAATTCAGTTTTGGCGCGTCCGGATTGCTTTATATGGCCCGCACCCGCCACTCGCCTTCAAATCGGACTGAATTATTTTATTATGGCGCGTCCGGATTGCTTATACAGGCCCGCATCCGCCAGGAGTCTTCAAAACTGACTGTCAAACTACTGGTCCGGATCGGAGCTGCCGCTGATCGGCAAAATGACTGTGACTGCTATGCGGATCTGCTGACTTGAAAACGGACCCGGCCCAAATCTAATTGCTGTCTGGGATCATACACAACATGATGAAGCGCCCCCCTCACGTTTGACATCCTCGGGCCGAAGTCTCATAAGGGGGTAAGGGACTGTACGTTATTTACCGGGGGGGGAGGGCTGGTGCGCTGGAAGTCCGGTCAAAAAAAAAAATCATGGCCCCCCCCTCCACCTCAAATTTTTTCCCCATGGCCCTCCCCCCACTTCAATTTTGTTTTCCCATGGCCCTCCCCCTACAGATAAAAAATATATATATTTCAAATTGGTAGATGAACAACCATCATGAGAACAGTCAGAGTAGCCTACATCAAGGGCGGTTGTCTGCACTATTATGTGCTATCGATATCAGTGGATACCTATGAGAAGCCGCAAGAATCTACCTCTGCGGCTGCATGGGATGCCTTTTAACTCCACTGTCACCAAGACAAATTGCATTCACTATTTTTTTTACGTGTTAAGTGAAAATAATAATAATAATAATAATAAAAACTTCCATTTCAATACCAATGTCCGAGTTGTTACTACTGTAAACTACAAAGTGGAGAGAGTTTCCCCACCGTAGCTTCAATATTTCCCTGCTCGACAAGCAGCGCCTTTCACAAGGTACGTTTTACATGTTCAGCACAGTAGCGAAGCCAGGGACGCAGGAACTGGTTTTGACCAGGGGGTGCTGTGAAAAAAAACTGTTTTTTAGATGCTATTTCCTGCGTTCTAATCAATTTTAGGGTGAGGAATGGCGAATCACATCTGAATAACTTCCTCATGTTTTATGTAGCCTAAACAAGGATGGCTAGATTTAACTTTTTTTTCTTTAACATCTCACTTTGACACTATTAATGTTCTTCTTGCGGAAGTGAAACGCGCACCTGATGTGGAGGTGGCTCAAGAGCAAATCGCGCTGCCTTGACAGTTTGTCTCTTCAGCATGGCCAGTGTGCAATGTGTGAAATTAGAAGAAATGCTTTGACTAGGCTATGCGATGCACTCGTGAGAGGTGACCGGGCTTTCAAATAATTTAGATTTTCTTGCAATTGCGACTGTGGATCAGGTGCATCTCGGTCTCCCAGACCGCGCATAAAAGCACGCACGCACACACACAGGCATAGCTCTACCTTCCCGAATGTAATTACACTCTGACGGCCAAAGAGTTCGGGATGTGATCGGAGCAAGAAGTAGGCTAAGCGCCAAAGCAGCTCGAGCCATTGCTGGCTATTGATACAGGGAGAGTGAGAAAGCCACCTTTAGTTTGCATTTAACGTAGGCCATTAAGACGCATTAATAGGTGGTGGCGGTGCTATGGTGGTCAAATCAGCAGCAAGAGGCAAAAGGAACAAATTGCCAAAACAGAACCAGTACAACATTCCAAAACATCCAACAATAGCACAGCCATTACACACCGCGGCAATTCAACTTTGACAACTGTGATGGTAGACAAGCCAGACATACCATCGGCTGTGCTCTCCTTCAGATTCACCCCATAGCCAACTCCGAGGCTAAGCTAGACTACTTCACCAGCAACAGGCAAGACCTAGCATACCAATACACGCTTCTACGAATCCAATCTCCACAGCAAGAAACAAAAGTCACTTCTTACCTGACACGATGCACAACTTTGGTGACATTCCCTTCTCCCGTCACGCTTTAAATGTACATAATTCCTTGCTTAGTTGGTCCGTTTTTGTTCACCAAAGTGATGAGACTTCTCTTCACAACAAGTTAGCTCCTCCAATGGTTTCAAGACCTTATGATGCATGGCCAACACATCACCGTTAATACCATTTTTATTACTACCTTGACACCACAAGCTAAAAAAAAACTCGCGTCACTGCACCGTTCTACCAAAGTACGTCTAGGCCAAATGTCTAGGCCTAGGTAGTTCTTTCCGGTCTGGTTGGGGTCTTTGAAGTTCTTTGAACACAAATGTAAGCACACGGCGGTGCCAATAAATAAAATCATGGCTTACCAGAGGCTGTGACCACCAGTTGACTACAACACCTCTCCAAAATTCCTCTGGAAATGCCCATCCAATTCGTTGTCAAAACTTCCCAAACTGTTTAGCCCATATAGTTCACATCAGCTAGTTTGATATTTGCTCACGGGCATTTTCTATGATGCTCAATGTTCCTCCGTAGCACTAGCAATCCTACAGTGAAAGAGAGTCAGCGCGGGCAATCTACAGTAGCTGCACCTGATAGTTTTTTGACTACAGATACACGCTTCAGTGCTATAGCATGCACCGGGACCTTGCATCGCAAAGCGATGTGTTTCAGAACATGTTTTATTATTGTTTAAAAAAAATAATAAAAATAAAATAAAATAAATTCGGTTTTTTTTCCATGGCCCTCCCCCTAACTCCGATTTTTTTTGCCATGGCCCTCCCCTCCACCTCATTTTTTTTCATCATGGCCCTCCCCCCCCTACGCACCAGCCCTCCCCCCCCCGGTAAATTACGAACAGTCCCTAAAGACCGTGAACATAGTGACACACACTTCACAGTGGTGTTGGTGAAAACGAAACGAAGTTTCCTCCCACGGCCCAAACGCAAAATAATGCCTAAAATTGAATGCCCCCTCAGTTGTCCTGGCTAGGGCAACTGGCGCGTTATCACCGCTTCTTATTCAATGCAGCAGCACTTTCATTGTACTCGCGCTGCACTTGTCTCACAATGCAATCAGCTGCGTGCTCCGGGCCAAATAGTCAACTCTCCCACCTTGTGGACACAGAAGGGAACAATTTGAAGAACGCGTTTCAGACGGACGGACAGAAATAGCCTACCCTTTTATAGAGATGCTGGGACGCATCTAAAAACGTGGATCCAACGCGCGTAGTAGGAAAATAGAGACTGAAAAGATACAACCAAAAGGCTCTACTCGAAGGCTCCAGCCAACGCTGTTGAACGATTGTTTGCCTCTCTCCCTGGCCATCTGAATGAGATGCTTTTATCAAACGTCATACCAAATCTACATTGGCCTATAGGCTAGTTTTGGTATTTATGTTTGATCTGGCGACTATTGTTGTTTTACTGTCTTGCTTGAATCGCTCTGTTTGGATTACTTGAAGACTTTCCATGGATTATCCTGCATCGTCTCCGTGCCGTGAGTAACCTGGAACATAAGTAGGCTATATCATCAGAGGTGAGCTTAGTCACTTTTGGCCGCGAGAGACTTGGAAGGCGCTACATTTGCGCCACACAACGTGGATTATTGAAACTGAAGACTTGATTTATTCTATTGGATAATTTCGTTTGGTAGGCCTATAATTACGGTCAGTGTAGTTTTTTTGTGACACTCGGACTTTTTTTTTTCCCAAGGAATATTGGTTAACCGAAATAGTCCCGCCGCCGCGTGGGTTAGGGTCTACCTATGCTATTGATTTGTGATACGCATGTGGGTGACCTTTATTGAAGTTGCATGTAATTCTATAGAACAGTCAAAGGAAATTGAAAATGTGATTTTTACAACAGCGACATGACTCGGGTGGTATAGGCCTACTTTAGCCTACTGTTTTGCACCTTGGAAAAGTTTGACGCGATTTCAGCACCATGGACAGTCCCTCCCCAGTCGGGCGAATAGCACATTTTAGGCTACGCAGATCATTTCCCGTTTGTGCTGTTTGTAATTTAGGTAGCCTATTGCATTTAGCTGACACGATATTGGCAGTTCATTAAACATGATTAAAAGCAAGCCCAAAAATATGAAGGGACTAGTAAAAAAAGAAGCCCATGTCGCATAGTCTAGCCTATAGGTCCAAGCAGAATTTGCAACCCTGCATGAATAGCATTTCTACTAAAACTAGTTGGCCAAAAGTTACTAAATCATTTGGAAGTTGTTACAGTGCCCTGCATGAGAAAAGCCGCACGATTACAGTTGCGATTTCTATTATAGGCCTGCAGGCCACGGCCGTTATATCATTAGTGATCGTCACCTCGCCTATGTAAAATTCCAGGCAAATAAAATTAGAACGTTCACCCATGGCCTCGCCTGACGTAGTCGCCAGGTTACGGTTAAACCCACATTTGCCACAACAAACAACAAAAATCGTTGTTTAACATCGTTTTTGGAGGGACTTATATATGTGGATCATTTATTGAATACAGTGTGTACACATTGATCCAAAGTAGTAGTTAACCTGCGATATACACTTTAAGAGTGTGGGTTTTTGAACATTCTATAAGAAGAATGCGTTCTATAACAATGCAAGATTCTAAAATTCTAAATTGTACTGAATGACGCCCAGAATTCTATAGAACTTTCACTGCCCGAACATACCTGTCACACCAGTGTGACGGTACACTCTTAAAGGTTTTAATAATATTAATTACCCGTCCCTCTATCTTATCTGAGGACCATGGGCCACTGGCCCCACCGTGCCACTGACAGCCTAGAACAAAATCATTTGAAAGCCCCTTGAACTGACCCGTTTCGTCCCCTCCATGTCGGTGGGCCTGTCTGTAATAGTCACCTGTCCACCTTTGCCCTCTAGCCGCTCATGCTCGATGCACTGTGAGAGTGCCCCACCTCCCTCACCTCGCCCTTAACCCCCAAAACAGCTGACTTGACTGAATCTGGGTCTCCTCCCCTCCTAGATAAATCAGAGTATTACTGTACTGTGTGCTCCTCACGAGGAGCTGAATGTAGGCTAGAGGTATTATATTACCCAGAAGCCTTTGCTGCTCTGAATATCTGCAGCCATTACACATTACATACTGAGATGAAAGATTCAGAGATGGAACAAGATTGTAGCAGAATTCCATCTCTCTCTCTCTCTCTCTCTCTCTCTCTCTCTCTCTCTCTCTCTCTCTCTCTCTGTCTCTCTCTCTGTCTCTCTCTGTCTCTCTCTCTGTCTCTCTCTCTCTCTCTCTCGTGTGCGTGTGCATGTGTGTAGTATGAGAGAGGGAGCAGTCATGCATGTAGTTGTCTATCTCTGAAGAAACCAGGCGGGAAATCCAGCAGGAATACACCTCCTCTTGCCTTCACTTCCGTATCTTCCTTTGTCTCATCCTGTCTTTCTTTATTTTCCCTTCATCTCTTCATCCCTTCACTTCTTTTTGATGCACCTCATCCCTTCCTCCACCCCACACTTTCTGTGACACAGGCTACGCGCGCACATGCACACACACACACACACCCACACCCACACACACACAAGCGCACGCATGCTCACCCCCCCCCCCCCCCCTGTTGTGCTGAGTGTACATCATGTAGCGTCATGTGTCCTTGATGTTCTTGCTGGTTGTAGATGGGGCATGCAACTACACGTACAGTATGCCACACTGCACTGCAAGTACGTATATGCATGCAAGTATATGTATTAGAAATGCACCGGATCCTGATTTTTAGGATCCTGCCGGATACCGAATCCATTGCTTAAGATCCTGCCGGATCCGGAACCAGATACTGGATCCTACAAAAGGGCCCTTTTTATTACGTTGGCTCAAACTATTTTTTAGACTCATTGGCTTACTGCCACACTGCCTGCACTGGCCGCTTCCAAAGGGCTTTCACTCCATGCAGCAATTGGGGTTGTGAAAGACTGACTGAAAACCAAA
>NW_026945649.1:25000-27500 GCF_034702125.1 Engraulis encrasicolus | reverse complement strand
CCACTCTTTGTTGATTGCGACTTCATAAAAAAACTTCATATCGCAAAATTACGCATAGGAGAGCGCCTCCTTCTTCACATGGCGCTCTAGGCGACCGCCTAGCCGGCCTATGCTAAAAACCGGCCCTGTGTGTGTGTGTGTGTGTGTGTGTGTGTGTGTGTGTGTGTGTGTGTGTGTGTGTGTGTGTGTGTGTGTGTGTGTGTGTGTGTGTGTCTTTCTGTGTGTGTGTGTGTGTGTGTGTGTGTGTGTGTGTGTGTGTGTGTTTGTGTGTAACAGTCGTGTCTGTGTTGTGTCTTCAGAGTCGTTCCAAGTGGTCGTCCGTGGCAACGGGTTCCTGCATGCGCGGAACATTGACCAGGTGCTCTGCAGCTTCAAGGTCAACGACACCCTGACCATCAGTAAGTACACACACACACACACACACACACACACACACACGCACACACACACACACCCTGACCATCAGTAAGTACACACACACACACACACTCACACACGCACGCACGCACGCACGCACACACGCACGCACGCACACACACACACACACACACACACACCCTGACCATCAGTAAGTACACACACACACACACACACACACACTCACACACGCAAGCAGGCACACACGCACGCACGCACACACACACACACACCCTGACCATCAGTAAGTACACACACACACACACACTCACACACGCACGCACGCACACACGCACGCACGCACACACACACACACACACACACACACACACACACACCCTGACCATCAGTAAGTACACACACACACACACACACACACACACACACACACACACACACACACACACACACACACACACACACACACACACACACTCAGACACACGCGCGCGCGTGACCCAGGATAGGTGACCCCAGGTGATAGGTGACCCAGGAGAGGTGACCCAGGATAGGTGACCCAGGTGATAGGTGACCCAGGTGATAGGTGACCCAGGTGATAGGTGACCCAGGATAGGTGACCCAGGAGAGGTGAGGTGACCCAGGAGAGGTGACCCAGGTGATAGGTGACCCAGGAGAGGTGACCCATGATAGGTGACCCCAGGTGATAGGTGACCCAGGAGAGGTGACCCAGGATAGGTGACCCAGGAGAGGTCACATTATGACAGGTGACCCAGGATAGGTGACCCAGGATAGGTGACCCTGGTGATAGGTGACCCAGGAGATAGGTGACCCAGGATAGGTGACCCAGAATAGGTGACATTATGACAGGTGACCCAGGTGATAGGTGACCCAGGTGATAGGTGACCCAGGATAGGTTACCCAGGATAGGTGAGGTGACCCAGGAGATAGGTGACCCAGGATAGGTGACCCAGGATAGGTGACATTATGACAGGTGACCCAGGATAGGTGACCCTGGTGATAGGTGACCCAGGAGATAGGTGACCCAGGATAGGTGACCCAGGATAGGTGACCTCAGGATAGGTGACATTATGATAGGTGACCCAGGAGAGGTGACCCAGGATAGGTGACCCAGGACAGGTGACCCAGGATAGGTGACCCAGGATAGGTGACCCAGGTGATAGGTGACCCAGGATAGGTGACCCAGGATAGGTGACCCAGGATAGGTGACCCAGGATAGGTGACCCAGGATAGGTGACCCAGGTAAGAGGTGACCCAGGAGAGGTGACCCAGGAGAGGTGACATTATGACAGATGACCTCACGATAGGTGACCCAAATATAGTGACCCAGGATAGGTGACCCAGTATAGGTGAGGTGACCCAGGATAGGTGACCCAGGAGAGGTGACCCAGGTGATAGGTGACATTATGACAGGTGACCCAGGATAGGTGACCCAGGATAGGGGACCCAGGATAGGTGACATCATGACAGGTGACCCAGGATAGGTGTGTGTGTGTGTGTGTGATAGGTGACCCAGTATAGGTGACCCAGGATAGGTGACCCAGGACAGGTGACCCCAGGATAGGTGAGGTGACTCTGGATAGGTGATAGGTGACATTACTATAGTGACCCAGGATAGGTGAGGTGACCCAGTATAGGTGACCCAGGATAGGTGACCCAGGATAGGTGATAGGTGACCCAGGATAGGTGACCCCGTATAGGTGACCCAGTATAGGTGATCTTACGATAGGTGACCCAGGATAGGTGACCCAGGACAGGTGACCCAGGATAGGTGACCCAGGATAGGTGACCCAGGTGATAGGTGACCCAGGATAGGTGACCCAGGATAGGATAGGTGACCCTGGATAGGTGACCCTGGATAGGTGACCCAGGATAGGTGACCCAGGTGATAGGTGACCCAGGATAGGTGACATTATGACAGGTGACCCAGGTGATAGGTGACCTTACGAGAGGTGACCCAGAATAGGTGACCAAGGTGATAGGTGACCCAGGATAGGTGACCCAGGACAGGTGACCCCAGGATAGGTGAGGGCCAAAATCAAAATCTGGAACGAAGTCGCGGGCCGAACTCAACAATTATTTTTAAAAATGGACTAAAATTGTG
>NW_026945649.1:10000-12500 GCF_034702125.1 Engraulis encrasicolus | reverse complement strand
AAAGTCTCTGGACCTCAACTCACGATACATGGCATTAAACAAGAGGGTCCTGGCACTGCACGACAAGCTGGAGGACGACGAAGCCGACCAGTTCAAGGGAAGTAGTATCGCCAGGGATCCTCTAAAAGATGCCTCTTTCCTCTCTCTGCCAGACATGACTGCTGACCTCCAACCAAAGCCTAACCCAGATCAAGCGGCCACCCCAATCACAGCCACACAATCTACACAGCCTACGCAGCTTCCCTCACAACTACACACTGAACTTAAGCCTCAAATCAGTCTCCAGAGAGGACGGCTACCCACCTTCTCTGGAGACATCAAAGACTATTACTGCTGGAAGGCAGAGTGGGAAGACCTTCAGGAACTAGGCAACCCGCATGGAGCAGACTGTATCAAGAAGTTCCACCTCCTGAACAGCCTTACCGAAGACATTAAGAAGGATCTTGTCCTGTCGAGTTGTAAGTCTGCAAATGACGTGTTTAAGTTGCTAGATAACAAATACGGGAACAAGGCAAAGATCGTCCTGTTGATTGCAAACGAGGTCCAGTCTCTGCCCCCTGTCGAAGGCGACAACCCCAGGAAAACCATTAAACTCATCCAGTCCGTAGAAAGGGCACTGTGCAGACTCCAGGTCCTAAACGAAGAAGATGCCCTGAAGAACCGCATAATTGCCCAATCACTGGAAAGCAAGCTCCCCACCTCACTTAAAAAGGAGTGGATTATGTATAAAACGGACCCAGCTAACGACTTCAACTCGATGAGTCACTTTGATCACCTCCTGAGATTTCTTAAAAAGCAGGAGGGGATTCTTGAGGAGTTGGACCAACTGGAACTGAGCCCTGCAGAAAACAGCCCTGGAGAGAAGGGTTCTACAGGGGACTCAGTAAAGGGTGCGAAGAAAGCGTTCACCAAGTCCACAAGGTGGGAGGAAGGTGATCATCCAAACTGTATCGTCTGCGGAGATGATTCACACGCTGGGAGGCTGTATGCATGCAAGATCTTCAGAGAGGAAGACATCCCTGCAAAGATGGCTCATGTGAAGAAGCTGGGGTCTTGCGCGCAGTGCTTGCGCTTCCACCCAAAAAATGGAAAAGGATGCACACTCCAATTCCTCTGCCCGAAAGCTGACTGTCGGAAAGGGGTAATGTCCGACCACCATTATCTTCTTTGTCCAAATCCACTGACCTCAACAGAGAACGGAAACAGGGAGGGGCCAAGTACTTCAAGAGCTGGGGGAATAAAGCTGGGCCTCACTGTAAAACAAGAGGAGTTCCTTGCTGAGCTCACCCCGGAACAAAGGGAAAAATATAAAGAGGCGTTCTCAAACAAAGTAAGGTCAACTGTATGCACCAACTCCAGAACTGGCCATTCAGAAGATCCCGTAGTGATGATGCTGTTGAATGTGACCACCAACTCAGGAAATCTGATCGGCACTCTCATCGACTTGGCCTCCGATACAAATTATATTACCCATACAGCAGCTGAACGCCTTGGGCTCAGTGGGGAAGAAATCAAGCTCATTGTCCATGGCGTCGGGGGCATGAGGAAGACGGTTCTGACCAAACGCTACACCCTGCGGCTGAAAATAAAAACTCTTGGAGGGAAAATTGCAGGCCATACAGTCATCTGCTATGGTCTGGACAATATTGCAGAGATAACGCAGCGAGTCTCCCCCAAACAACTCCAGAAGATATTTCCCCAAGTCCCCAGAGACGAACTGGTCCGTCCCACAAAGGTTGATCTACTGATCAGTCATCGGGAAGGTCGCCTCGTCCCCACGCCAACAACAATCGTGGGAGACCTTGTACTCTGGGACGGCCCGCTAGGAAAAGCAGTTGGGGGGACCCATCCAAGCCTTAAGCCAGCCAACCTGGCCATGCACAGCTCTGGCACACACTTTGCAAGAAGCATGCACTTGGCCTCGCTTGTGTACTCAAAGACTGGCATACCAGGAGGAGAAGATGGAAGAGCAAAAGATGGAGAAAACGTGCATGTCCCAAGCACCGCACCTCCGAAGAAAAGAGCCTCCAAGGGTGTCAAAGGGTGGCCAGAGTGTCAGAAAGGCTCTGATCCTCAGAAACGACCCAGGACTGACTGGTCTAGGACGACAGCAGGCAAATCCCAACCACCTGCTGTGCAAAGCATGGGGAGCCTTCAAAAAGAAATGCCCCCAATCGCACTGTTTGGGGCTCTGTCGAATAACAAAACTGACCCTAAAGCAGGAGCAAACCCTGGCCTCAAAACGGGTCTCAGGGATGGAGGAGGAAACGGTGGACCGGCTGTCCCAAACACAACTCTGATATTCAGCAAACGGAGGAGACCCCGGGGGAATGGACTCCTACGGGATCCTCAGCAAGCTAGGTCCCCGTCCAAGCACCCTCGAAACAAACCAGGTCAGGCACAACAACCTGCAAAGACATGGCTGAGGGGACCCCAAGCCCCAGATTCCTCAAAGTGGGAGGTAAACCACTATGGACCGATCCAAAGACTTAAAAGAAAG
>NW_026945649.1:0-2500 GCF_034702125.1 Engraulis encrasicolus | reverse complement strand
TCATCTAAAAATATGTAATGAGCTCAGCGGCAGCAGGTGGCAGCCAATGTGTGTGTGTCTGTGTCTGTGTGTGTTGTCTGTCTGTGTGATTGGTGCTATATATAATCTATCTGTCTGTCTGTCTATCTGCCTGTCTGTGTGTCTGTCTGCCTGTCTGTCTATATCAGTATAACATTGCCTGTCGTTTAAGACTGTCTCCAGGGGTACACTAGATTGTCTGTCTGTCAGTCTGTCTGTCTGTCTGTCTGTCATTTGGATGCTGTTCTGACCTGTGTCTTGTGTGTGTGTGTTTGTGCTTGCATGCATATGTGTGTGTGTGTGTGTGTGTGTGCGTGCGTGCATGCGTGTGTGTGTGTGTGTGTGCGTGCGTGTGTGTGTGTGTGTGTGTGCGTGTGTGTGTGTGTGTGTGTTTGTGCGTGTGTGTATGTGTGCGTATGTGTGTGTGTGTGCGTGTGTGTGCGTGTATGTGTGCGTGTGTGTGTGTGTGTTTGTGCGTGTGTGCGTGTGTGTTTGTGTGTATGTGCGTGTGTGTGTGTGTGTGTGTGTGTGTGTGTGTGTGTGTGTGTGTGTGTGTGTGTGTGTGTGTGTGTGTGTGTGTGTACAGGGTAAGCTAGATGCCATCTGGGCGTTGTTTCGACGCGGCTACGACCAGGTGTCACTGATGAGGCCACAACCAGGAGACCACGTGAGTAGAACACACACACACGCACACGCGCACACACACACACACACACACACACACACACACACACACACACACACACACACACACACACACACACACCCACACACACACGCATGCACACACACGCACACGCACACACACACACTCGCTCTCACACACACACACACAAAAACACACACATATACACACACACACACACACACACACACACACACACACACACACACACACACACACACACACACACACACACGAATAAAACACACACACACACACACACACACACACACACACACACTCACTCACTCACACGCAGTGTTCGAATTATCGACCGGGCTTCGGGGGGGGTCGGACTTTTTGCGGACCAAATGATGACGTCACACCCCCCCCCCATTACAAAAAATAAAACATAGGCGAGATACCTTTTTCCTTGGAGTGGCAATATATTGTACAAAATCTAATACAACAACAGAACTTTTATGTGACGTTAAGTGCAAAAAAACAACAACAATATGCTATTTGCAAACTGCCTGCTGGAGCTCATCATATGAAGTGACCACGTTTGCGGGAAGATCACAGCACCCGTCTCAATATACGGTGTTTCCAGATTGAGCTGTTTTGGATGAACATCTGTGAGTAAAGGTGGATGTTGGACAGGGTTTTCATGAAGATTTGTGGCCATAGAAATAGGCCTAAGTAGAAGATAGTTTAGACTGGCTTGGTTTAGATGTAATGCCTCCAAGCGAAATTTGAGCATGTTTGGAGTGGAAATCATCTGTCACTCACACCTGGTAACCCTGCGAAATAGGCCTATGTGCTGCGCACAGTGAACTCTATTCGGCAACACCGTCAAGTTCAACAACCCGGAGCGAGCACGACACCGGAGAAAACTGATGCTCTGATTCAACCAAGGTGTTAGTAGCCAAAGTTTCTCTCATACACACGCGTTGCTGCAACAAAAACCTCTCCAATTTACAGTTGGCAACAACAAGCACAGAAGCACAACCAACTCACTCAATGCTGAACAAAAAAACGAGCCAACTTCAAAACAGCTATATGTGGCTTTCCAAAAGCAAACTAGCAACTAACATTATGTAGTGAGTGACCACGGAAACACAACCAAGAACTTAAAAGTGAACCCAAAGACACCATGCAGAATCAAGCTGTAAATTATCTGAATTACAACTCCCAAATTCCACATAGAGCTAGCTTGTAATGTGTGCGCTTTTCTTGAGATTGAAAAGTGCTATCAGATGCTAGTAGCCTAGTCATGGAAAATACTGCTAGATGCTACATGACATGGCCTCTAACACGGTCAAAATAATAATTACTCCTATATTTGTCATGGCGGACAAAAGGTAAAAATCCCATTTTCCTACCTTTCTGCTGCTATCCATTTGCCTCGCTAGACAGCTTGCTTGACACAGCTATCCTTCTTGGTTTGTGGAGTCTCACTATCCATTTGCGCCTTCTTACTTAGTAAAATTATAATATTCCAATTATGCTTTAAATACATGATGAGCCTCGTCCTTTATTTTCTGTCATCAAGTACGCTACATGTAGATTATTAGAGCAGTCCACCTCTTTCACTGAGACTCCTTGTGCATGTTGACTTTGATGGAATTCTGATGTGGGCTATCTTTTTTTCTGTCGTGGGGGAAAGGGAATTGGCGGTCACCTGTCTTGAGTGTTAGTAAGTTCAGTTCTTTAAAGTTGAAATCATATTAGTTTCATGTATATTTCTTTCACAAATCACGGGGCTCCTTCACCTTGACACCTTAGCTCCCCTCGCTCGCAGCTCTAACACGTGACTTC
>NW_026945648.1:30000-40000 GCF_034702125.1 Engraulis encrasicolus | reverse complement strand
GTTGGTAAAACCTCCCTCCGAAAGAGTCATTCAGTGTCTATGCCGTTGGACTGAAAGACTGGTCTCTTGGCCCAGTGGTATCGTACTGTGTCTCCCATTGCCGGACCGGTGTAGTTGACGAGGTAGCAGGTTTGATCCCAAAGGTGGGTTACCAGGTGCAAGATGACCCGTCATAATGGTGCTGTGACCCGGATGGGAGTTAGGTTTAAGGGGGAGAGTGTAACGGAGGCTAACTAGCAGAGATGGCGTGGAACATTGGTAAACCTTCCCTCCCAAAGCCTCAGACAGTGCCGATGGGCCGGAAGACTAGTCTCTTGGCCCAGCGGTGGAGCAAGAAAAGTGATGTAATCCTCTGCTTTTCGCAAGAGACTCTGAAATTCACCCTCCTCGCTTTCTACAAAGACCTTCAGCTACAAAATGGGTCCTAAAAGCAAGCTGCTGCTGGAAGTGGTGTGAGAAGTTTTCAGCTGTTGAATCAAGGAACACACCAAGTCGTTTTGATCCATACTTGACCTCATCTTTTGGGCCAAAGTAGCAGCATCCTTGTAGCTTCTTGCATGTGTAATGGAGAACTCTGACAGGTGCTGATTCAGGTCCAGCAGTGCTTGCACAATGAGGGAAAGGGACTGGGTGTCACTTTCAAGGGACTTTGTGTGTTCTGCAAATGGCCCATTCTCTGCCACTAATTGGGTCAGCAGTCTTTCACTAATACAAGGTTGCATCGTACTGTGGCTCCCATTACCGGACCGTTGTAGTTGACAAGGTTGCACGTTCGATCCCCGAGGGGGGTGAAACAGGTGCAAGATGACCTCAGTCACATGGACAGAGGTCATCTTGCACCTATTAACCCCCCCCTCGGGGATCGAACATGCTACCTCGTCAACTACAACGGTCCGGCAATGGGAGCCACAGTACGATAACGCTGGGCCAAGAGACTAGTCTTCCGGTCCATCGGCACTGTCTGAGGCTTTGGGAGGGAGGTTTAACCAACGTTCCACGCCATCTCTGCTAGTTAGCCTCCGTTACACTCTCCTCCTTGAACCTCACTCCCATCCCGGGTTAGTGGCACCACTGTGAAGCAGATCATCTTGCACCTGTTCACCCCCCTCAGGGATCGAACAGGCCACCTCGTCAAACTACAACGGCCCTGGCAATGGGAGACACAGTACGATACAGCTGGGCCAAGAGACTAGTCTTCCGGCCCGACAGCATCGGCACTGTATGAAGCTTTGGGAGGGAGATTTTACCAACGTTCTACACCAACTCTGCTAGTTAGCCTCCGTTACATATGCAATCACAAACATACTGTACGCAATACCTACTTAGGTTTGTTCACCTTTAAGAATGCACTCTGTTCTAAAATTTTCCTGGCCCTGTTTCTACGGCTACCACACGGACAGATAACCAGTAACGCTGAAGACTCTCTCTGTGAAGGCCTGAGATGCCGGCATTGCAAGGAGATCTAAAGCCAGTGGTTTCAGGTTTGGGAATGCTGTGGAGCAACACCTGGTTAACCAATACTCAATACCAGACTCCTCAACCTCATCACCATCACCAGTGTGGAAGGACTCTGACAGTAATGCCCTGTTATTTTAAAAGCTCCTGCCGAATACTCAATGGTTTGGGTGTCTTGGGCCTTACTGGACGTTTTGAGCTAAAATATTTAAATCTTTTACGTTTTGCTGAGGGTACTTCTGGTGCCACTTGCTCATCATCGGTCACTTGTTCTTCAGGCAGACTTGGTGGAGCAAGAAAAGTGCTCTGCTTTTCACAATAGACTCTGCAAATCACCCTCCTTGTTTTTCTACAAGACCTTTAGCTACAAATGGGTCCAAAAAGCAAGCAGCTGCTGGAAATGGTGAGAAGTTTTCAGCAGTTGCATCAAGGAACACACCAAATCGTTGATCCATACTTGACAGCATCTTTTGGGCCAAAGTAGCAGCATCCTTGTAGCTTCTGCCATGTGTAATGGAGAACTCTGACAGGTGCTGTTTCAGGTCCAGTAGTGCTGGCACAATGAGGGAAAGGGACTGGGTGTCACTTTCAAGGGACTTTGTGTGTTCTGCAAATGGCAGAAGGAGGTCATGAAGCAGACCCATTCTCTGCCACTCATTGGGTTGTAGGGTGCCCCACCCCATGGCCTCTGCAACATGAATGACGTGTTCCTTCACCTCCAGGCAGCGCTTGAGCATGGCGAAGCAGCTTGACCATCGGGTCGGGCAGTCTTTCACTAATACAAGGTTGCATTTGTGGAGAAGGCGTTCTGTGGCAACAGAGGATTTTCTGAATTTGTTAACCATGTGCCTGACTTTGTCCAGCAATCTTCTTATTGGTGCCTCCTTCTGAATCATATTTACTACAAGCTGGAGGGTGTGTACAGCGCAGGGTGTCCTTTGAATGGCCCCATAATCTCTTCTGCAAGCATAAAAAACACAAAACATTATATTAGTAGGTTCACAGACCATTTATTTTGCGCCATCAACTTCTTAAGTACAAGACATTATATTAAATACAGTAGCTCAAAATGCTTGTACTTGATATGACATTTCTTTTTTATTCATATTAAGTGACTGAAAAACTAACTGCATAGTTTCGTGAAGGCTAATGAATACACTTCATACACAGACTGACCTCTCATCCTCTCCTTCCACATCATAGTCATTGGGGTCCTCGCTGTGCTCGTCCTCGGAACAGTCAGATGTTCCGGTGGCTTCACTGCGAAATGAAGCCACCATGTTGCTGCGTTATCAGTGATGGTTGTAATTATCTTGTCTCTTTGGATGCCCCATTCCGCCATAGACTCCTCCACCAGCGCACCAATTGCTTCCCCCGTATGTGGATGTGCCAGTTCTTTCAAGCTAAGAAGTTTGTGTTCAGCCTTATTGCTTTCAGGATTGAAGTAGCATGCACTGACACCCAGGAAAGAGGCAGTGAGCCCCTTCTTGGTCCAGATGTCCAGGCCCGTGGTAACCCTGCGCGCTTGGGAAAGGCTTCGTTTGATCTTTCCCTTCTCTTCTATATACATGTTTTCAATGAGATTCAGAATTTTTTGTCTTTTAGGCACATTGAATTTTTTGTCCATACTTCCCATCATCTGAATGAATTCTTCATCTTCGACAATTCTTGCTGGCAGGCCAGTACGGCCAATCCATTGGGCAATTGCCTGCTCTTTACAACGTTGTTCAGGGGCGTTTTCGTTATACATTTGAATGCTGCTGGGCTTTCTCTTGGGTTTCTGTGGTGTCCGTTCTGGAATCTAGAATAGAGAGGGGGGGGGGGGGGGGAGTCCAGTCAGAAAGGTCTACTGCTCATAATAATGTTTCACAATATAGGCTACTTATATCATTTCAAATCAAACCGGTATTAATGTGACTATATTTTAAGTTACACATTTTGCGCTTAATGTAAGCCTGAAGACACCAGGATGTGTGTGCCAAGTGGATTATTTCACATAGGCCTACATTTACACATTTCTGTTATAGCCCCACACCCTCACACCTGCAAAACTATTGTGAAGTTGGCACCAGATATGTTGAATATTATGCATAAAAGCATTTTTTGTTATTCGTTTCTGCATCGTTTGTAGGCCTAGCACAGGCAAAATGAGCATTTCTGCACAAACCTTAAAAAGGTGCACTGTGCAGGAAATGGTCAAAAGAGGTACTGCAACTATGTTGCTCATTGAAACTGGGTTGCCTATTGCCGAATTTGATCTTTTCATGACAGTTTACTAAACTGATATTTTCTAGTATGGCCCAAGTACAGTCATCTTTGCAGCTAAAAATGTCTTTCAGGAAATTCAAAAGGGCGGACCATGGAGAGGATAGGAAAGTGAAATTGTCGTAGTCATAATGAATACTTAATTTGATGTTGGTATGAAAAAGGTATTAGTGAATGGGTAGCATAAATTCTGGAAAGAAACAACTGAAAATCTTACACACTGCACCTTTAAGATCAGGCTATCTGGTGACCACAATTACGCAGCACTCTATTATCATTCAAATGAATCATTTTTGCACAATTGAGCAGGCAACATGAACGTTTTTGCACAAACCGTTTATGTTACTTAAAATGTACTTTTGTAGGCCTAAATGCAGCGCCAAATCAGCAACCAAATTACTCGAAATGGTTCGAATTGTTTGTGCAGGTGTGTGGGTAAACAATGTTTCTGCAGAAACAGTTTGTTACTTTGTTATTTCATTCAAGTCATTTACCCATTGAAAGTTTAAAAAGCTTAAATAGGCCTAAGCTTCTCACACGAACACTCATTTTGCCTACACAATCGTGCACAAATGAATAAAAAATAAATCTATTCATATCTTCAACATGTGGGGAGCCAACTGCACGCAAGTGCTGCACCTCTAATGTCATACGCATGGTCTAACCTACAAGTACGCAAGGCCTAGGTATCGGTCAATTGTCAGTTAGTTTAAACGGATCAACAAACATTTACACCTGTGTCCTGCGTCTTGAACAGAATGTTAACGCCACAAATGAAATTCTCCCACGATTTAATTTAGATTTACTACTGCAGCGAAATGAATGAATGAATGCCATCGTGCTTTTTTTCTCCGTCTGGGACAACCCTCCAGTGAAGCAGCGCGTCAAACCTATATTTAGATAGGCTTACTGTACCGAGTCTGACAGACACAACTATAACCTGGGCTACCAGAAATGAGAAATGAGACGTTGCCGCAGCGGAGGAAGAGGATTTGGAGAAGAAGCAGACGGCAGAGTTGCGCTAGTGTGTGGAGTCGTAGACTAATTAGCCACAGTCCTAAAATATACCCATACAGGCCTAGGCTATATTGAACGGATGCCTGTGAAAAAATAAAGTAATCCATATTGGCAACAGTGGTCGCACAATCTGACTGCAATTGAAATGCTAAAGGTCCTAATGGACGCAGAACAGCGTTGGCACAACCCCCTAATTCCTTGGAAGCGATGGCTGGTCTGTGTAACGCTTTGCAGTGCTTTGATCCATTTTCGGAATTCACATGAAAAAGATGAAAATTAGTTCAAAACTTCAAATTTTCAAATTTCCAGACAACTCAGAAAACAGAAAATTGACGTTGTGTGCTCGTTTCATTGTAATTTGTCGGTGGCCTTTGAAAGAGAAAATATGTGAATTTGAAACCAAAGTACAATTAGGCAATATTTCAATGTCCAATTTCTGTGTCGCGCAGGGACCGGGGGATGTATTGGCTCAAGTAGCGCCAGATGTGTTTTGCGTAATGTCTACAAATGAAATGGATGGCAAGTCAGCTGAGACGTAGGCTACAGATCTGACAGAACAACTGGCTCAGCTGTATAGGCCAACCTGCAAACTTTCACCTCCTTCCCGACAACCGTTGGGACGAAAGTGAGTTCATGGACAGGGGGAGAAAAATAGGCTACCCACATAGTAGAACTAGGCAGGCATGCATGGTGTGCAAACTCTGATTAATGCGCACCACAGACCCATTGACTCCACGCCGACTAGACTACTCTTCATAAGGCCCCGTCTAAATTTGCATTGGCTATTAAGGCATAAACGTTGCACATTGTTTATTTTACGCGTGGATATTTCCCATCCAATGGGATCTCATTGCGCAGTTGGCACCACACTGCAGCATCCGTGACCGGATTATCAGTGGTGCAGTCTACTTTTTTGAAGTGGGTATACTGTATATTCAAGCATTTTTTTGAAGTGGGTATACTGTATATATTTATGCTATTCTAAACAATTGATCAATCCATTTGAAGTGGGTATACTGAAGCCCCTAAAATTTAGAAGTGGGTATACTCCGTATACCTGCGTTCTACGTAGACTACACCACTGCGGATTATTCCAAAACATCTGCAAGACCTATATTAGCCTATTTGTAACATTATCTTGACATTTCACAGAAATAAGACAGGCTTGAAATGTACTATAGGCTACGGGTGTAACAAAGCAAGCGTCATGAATTCGCAGTGCGTTATTGCTCGACCGCGTCATTTCAGTTCAGTGGAAACTAAGCTTGAAGCGCTATAACGGCAATGTAGCCCACAGTCTGCTCAAGTGAAGCAACTGATGTTTTTCCATAGGCCTAATATGATTGTCTGAATTCTTAGGGGAGTTGGCCCATATGCAAACGGAGTTGCCGACCACTGATCTACAGTAGGCTATGCGTGCCCAACGTGCTACCCTCTGAGTTCGGAGTTGGGTTCGGAGTTGGTCTCTGGCGTGTTGTCAGGGTAGGTGAAAGCGGGTTATTGAAAAGTTTGCAGGTTGGCTACGACTACAGCTGCCAGTCATTCTGTCGGATCTGTAGCAAGCCTACGTTTTAAGCTGACTTGCCATCCATTTCATTTAGGCAAAACACATCTGGCGCTACTTGAGCCAATTCCTACATCCCCTGGACCCCGCGCGAATGATTCAGTCCAACCACCATGCAGAAATTGAAAATTGAAATATTGACTCATTTTACTTTGGTTTCAAATTCAGTTGTTTTTCTCTTTCAAAAGCAACCGACAAATTACAATGAATTAAACAACGTCAATTTTCTGGATCAAAAAATTAGAATAATTTCTCTGACTAAGGCACTCCAAATTAAAAATGTCTTTATTGAAATGACGGGTCCTACATGGACATATTAAAAACAAGGCAAACAATATTAAAAAGGGGCCTTGTTTTTAATATGTCCATGTAGGACCCGTCATTTCAATAAAGACATTTTAATTTGGAGTGCCTTAGTCAGAGAATTTCTTCTCATTTTTTGGTCCTGGAAGTAGGCCACTATGCCTTGGACTAAAGAGCACCCAAACCCAAGCCAACAAACTATTTGGATAAGAGCACGCCATAGGCCTTCTCCACAAACTGAACGTCAATTTTCTGTTTTCTGAGTTCACTGGAAAATTGAAAATTGAAGTTTTGAACCCAATTTTAATATTTTCCAAATTAATTATTAAAATGGATCAAAGCACTGCAAAGCGTTAGGCTACACGGACCGGCCATCGCTTCCAAGGAATTAGGCCTACACAGATAGCCTAGGCCTACTTTTAATCGCGCAGGTGTGTCCGAAACTGACTACACTTACCTGGATGTCCGTATGAATTTATTTCAGATGCCTCTTCAAGTTAGTTGTGTTTTTGCCTTTGAGTGTGTGGCCACATTTCTCGCCATCAATCATAACCACACGGCATTCAGTTAGGTCCTCGGCTTCTTGATATTCGAAGTGTTCCCAAACATCTCCCCGTCTCTTTCGCCCAAGTGTTACAGAGCAGGCCATCGCAGTTTTACTGTTTTTTGAAAAAAAAAATAATCAAGCCGTCGTCGCTTCTCGGTCTTAGTTGCCTACAGAAGCTGAACGCTAACGCCATGATTTTAAACCTGTCGTTTCCATCACCTGACGAAAGTGCCAATTCCACGCAGCCAATGACGACGAGACCATTATTGAAAGCAATGAATGCTGACTGAGAAACGCGAAAGGCTCTTGCTGTCACATGCAAAATATTTATCATCACCATGACAATAATGTTTCTTTTCGTCATCTTCAAAGCCTCTCCTCTCGTCAACAAAAACGGAGAACCATTTTAGCATAGTTTTTATTTGTGACGTTTTACGTTTGAGTTGGGTATGCATTGGTTTTTGACATGACGAAAATACTCTTTACTTCTCGTCTGGTTTTCTTCACATGATAAAAAATGTTGTTGACGAGGATATTTCCTCCGCGTCTTCGTTGACGACAGCAACACTACATAACATTTCACGGCTGCGTGATCCCCTTTTAGCTGAGCACTTCGCCCCTACTGCTAGTCAACTCAGCAGGACGAGATTGATAGAGACTGGCAGGAGCAGAGCCTAGAGTTATGGATAAACTATGAAGAGAGAGAGAGAGAGAGAGAGAGAGAGAGAGAGAGAGAGAGAGAGAGAGAGATTTCACCGTTTTTCAGTCGTATTATATCAATTTAACTAGTACACAAGTTAAAGCCAAGCCAAATAAAAACATAAATTCGCATCTGAAGTCGGCTGGGCTGAGGCGGAGGGAGGTGGGGAGAGTGAAGAGAGATACAGACAAGTGTGAGGCAGCGTAGAGAAAAGTGGAAGAGAAAAAAAGAGGAAGAGAAATGGAATAGAGGGATGAAAAGAAAAACAGGGTGTAGCAGGCAGGCAATAGATCAAAGTTGATGAGGAGGTCTGGGATATTTTCCTGACAAGACAGAGAGAGAGAGAGAGAGAGAGAGAGAGAGAGAGAGAGAGAGAGAGAGAGAGAGAGAGAGAGAGAGAGAGAGAGATGGAGAGATGGAGAGACACAGAGACGGAGACAGAGGCAGAATGCCAGAGACGTTGCCAGAGAGGAAGCGGGTTGTTTCAACAGTGGCACTCAGGTCGTTACTCAGCAAAGTAAACAGCGGCAGCCCAGAAGAGAACAAAGGAAGGAGAACAGAGGACACCTCTGCCAACACAGCCACAGGTTTACGACCAGCACGCTCAGGCTGGCTTTCATTGTAAGGCATGAAATTGTGCATCGCAATAATTGGTCATTAAGAAGCACGCAGTACATTATTATGAAAGGACATTCGGAATAAGAGTCGGTCTATTTATATAGCCTATTTATATATATATCTAGTTCTTGGGGATTTTAATATTGACTGGCTAACTGATGCCTCCAAACATCTTAGAGATGTTTTCTCGAGTCTATTTTTGGATCAACTTATTAATGATCCAACAAGACCAAACTCTAAGAACCTTAGCAAATCATCTCTTATTGATCTACTTTTTACAAATAAGATGAACAAAATTAGCGCAAGTGGTGTTTTTGATTTAGGGGTCAGCGACCACTGTCCCATTGCCTGTATTAGGCACAGCACTCTAACCAAAGCACTGCCTCACATTTTGGTTAAAAGAACTATGAAACATTTTAATGAGCAAGCTTTTTTAAATGATCTCTATGAAAGTGACATTCATCTAACAACTGAAATTCCTGATGCTGACTTGGCTCTACAGTTTTTCTCAAACTCATTTATTTGCATTGTTGACAAACATGCACCTTTTAAAAAGATAAGAGTAAAAAGTAGAACAAACCCATGGTTCACCCCTGAACTCTCCTCTCTTTTTCAGTCAAGAAATAAGGCTTGGTCATTAGCAAGGAGGAGCAAGGATGCCTCCGACTGGACAAGTTTCAGGAAAATCAGGAACAGATGTACATTATCTGTAAGAAAGGCTAAATCTGACTATTACTTTAACCTTGTCTCTAGTTCGTACTCAGATCCTGCAAAATTCTGGAAGGCTGTAAATTACAAAAACAATAAATCTGTTACACCTATGCCTTCTTCAATTAAGTTTGATGATTGTCTACTACAAGACAAATCAGACATTTGCAGTGCTCTTAATAAACATTTTTCTTTAGCCAGTCAAAGTTTTGACAATAGCAATAATCATTCCTTTATGCCTAGGGCTGGACATGATATGCGTATCAGAGACAATGTCAGAGACGATGATCTGGAATTCAGGCTTCATCCTGTGTCTAAGCATACAGTGCTATCTGCTTTATTAGCAATTGATAGTCGCAAAATCCACTGGAGAAGACCAGCTAGATCCCCTTTTTCTTCGCACTGCGGCATATATAATAGCAGAGCCATTATTGCACATTTTCAATTTTTCTATTTCCACTGGAGTTGTCCCTACACTATGGAAATTTGCACACATTATACCCCGTTGCACAAGGGGGGTGATAAGACTGACCCTAACAACTATCGACCAATATCCAAGCTACCGTGTCTCTCAAAAATACTAGAGAAGTTGGTAAATGATCAGCTCAAAGAATTTCTAAATACCAATAATATTTTGAGCCCTCTCCAATCAGGCTTTAGGCCTAAACATAGTACAGTTACTGCTGCTACTAAAGTAATGGATGATATTATCACTTCTCTTGACAAGAAAAAACATTGTGCTGCCATCTTTGTGGACTTATCCAAAGCATTTGACACCGTGGACCATTCTCTGCTTCTACAAATTCTGCCTGGTATTGGTTTT
>NW_026945648.1:0-22500 GCF_034702125.1 Engraulis encrasicolus | reverse complement strand
CCTGGGCCCACACTAAAATACTGACAGACTACAATTGCTTGGATCTTCAGTGGGTTTCGTGGGTCCGGGGGGGATGGGTGGTGATGGCACGCTTGATGTATTTTTCCCCACCCCATGCATGCACGCGGACACACAGGGTCGGGACATTCACCCAATGAATGACTGAGTGCGGCTAAATATGCCTGTTGCATATCGTAGCCTAATTATTCACACATCACGTCAAGTCACAAATTAGTAGTCTCTTGCAGTTGACCTATGCCAAATTAACGTCCTCCCTGTAAGGCTGCACTAATTCAAACAGGTAGAGGAGTCGGCTTAGCCTATAGCCAAAGTCTATAAAATGTAGCCTATTTTTTGTAATTTCCAATTATCTAGGCTATGTTTACGATAATGATTTGTTGCGCTACGACGGTGCTCAAGACAAGTTGGAACATAGTCATCTCAAGTGCTCCCATTTTATTTTGATCCTGCTTTAAGTCAATGGGCGAGAGGGACGGATGAAACGGGTGTTTCATTCGTCCCGACAGTGTCTACTGACACTAAAATCCCTTTTGCCTGTAAACCTGACAACTTTGACTTTTCATACTTTCGGATATGTTAAAGTTTTCGAGTAAATCGCAGTGTTTCATTCGTCCCGAGTTTCATGAGTCCCTGCTCTCCCCTACTGCCTAAACTGTTACAGTTTAAATGCGTCCTCTCCAAACTGTGTGTGTGTGTGTGTGTGTGTGTGTGTGTGTGGGCGAGAGAGGGAGAGAGAGAGAGCGAGGGAGAGAGGCGCTTAATTCCCCGCAGAAAGAGCAAGGCGATGTCTCCAAATATTAGACAAATGCATCTTATTTTAGTTAAGTAGACATCAGGGATGTATTTTGCTTAATAGCAACGCCGACCTGATTGGTTCATATTGCTCTGAATAGCCACAGAAGGCTAGGCTATATTTTAATGGGTTTACGCGCGCGAGGTCATCTAACTGTGGTCACAGTCGCCAGGTGCTATTATGAGAGGAAAACTATAGCACGTTGGCAAACACCAAAGTCAGTTTAAGCCATGATGAACCAGTTTTCTTGTTTGAAAAAACACACTTCCCGGTGCGCAAGGTGCATGCATTTCTGACTGACCCAGATGAAATCGCATGAGGAACTCCATGATTATGAGATGACATTGCATAGGCCTATATTTCGCAGCATATATTTCCCCCCTCTCTCTCTCTCTCTCTCTCCAAACCCAGTTGTACTTGGACTCACTTTTAACACCGCTGGCCTTGAATCGCAGCACACATTGCAGTGAGCCGTGCCGTGTGCGAGTGCTGAGCAACTTCACCCCTAACGTTTAACCTAGACTAGCGAGTGCAGTGTTGTAAATCACGTGGAATAAGTGCAGCGATTACCTGCGTAGCCTACTTAATTATGGAAGTGAGTGTCATTTGGACTGCCTATGGAATCAAGCCTACTGTCACCAAGCTCTTCCTGTCTCCCCAGCCTCGCAATGGATGGACACCTGGCCACCGCTCCTCCGCCTCCTTCGGAACGGATGACTGTGGGGGGGATCTCCAAGGAAATTTGGAATTTCGGACTTGTATAGATTTGGGGTGCCCCGGGACTCTTTTAGATTTCTGTTAGTTAATAAATATTATTTTAAAACTCAATATTTGTGTCTTGGCGTATTTGTGGTGTACAGTACTGGTAACAAGGAGAGGTGTCGCTGGAAAAATGCGCACTTTCTCACCTGCGACACATAACCCGACAGTTGGTTACACTTAATTTGAGCACGAAAACAGCAATATCAGTCGCTTGCTAATTTTTGCCAATGTGACAACATTAAATTCATTAGGGAAGTGTAGGTTAGGTTATCGCCCCAGCTGTTGGCGATGTGAGATAAATAGCCAACGCTTACACGCTCAAACGAAGCGCTGTTAGGTTACTGCGGTGAGGTGTATTGCACTCTCAGTAATTTTTACCAAACGAAAAAGTATCCACATCCAGACAACAAGTCTGAAGTTGCAATATTAGACGTTTCAAATCTTGCGATGCGATAATCGGTATGGCTTCTGGCTACACTCAATTTACATTTTGTCAGAGCTTGCACATTAATGCAATTCATCCGATCATCATTTAAAAAAAAAAAGAAAATTCATTACATTATTTAGGCTATTCTTTTTATGACTCTTCCTACTTCCTGGAGGTGTTCTCACACAATTTATAGGCATGTTGTTATCCGCTGAATCGGTGCGTGCTGGTGAATATGAGCATATATTAATATGCCGTCAGCATCGTCTAAAACATTCCAAGCGCTCCCAAGTGCCACCCGGCGGTTGTTTGGGTACACTGCAGCTAGGCCCGGTACGTACCGAGGTGGATGACGTGGCATTACCTCGGTAAAGGGTGTGCATTGTTAGCCTCGCGAGCCATCCTACGTACTTCCGCCAAAGGATTGGCTCCACTACTGTAGTCTGGCCGTGCTTCTCTGTGGAGTGCTTGCAGCAGTAGAATTTTGATTGCAACGCCCCCCCAGAAAACAGCCAATAATCGAATACGCCCCCCACGTGGGGACAAAAGGGGGAGAACGCTCGTGACAATGACGTACACATCTGCAGGGGTGATAGTGAAAAAAAATCCTGAGCCTGAACTTTTTTCCTGGTCGGGGAGGGGGGGCCGGGGGACGACGGGACATACTGCATATGAGACGTAATGTAGGCCTTATTATTATTCAAACACATTATTCAAACATTTAAGATAATGTTTTCATTTTTGCATTATTTCTATAGTGTTATTCACGAAAACACAGATCATTTCCCTGTTGGTAGGCTACAGCACTTGGCTGAAAGAAACTGACCACCACGTTCAATTCTAGCTGTAAAAACGAATACCAACGTATGCAGTTAGAAATGCATTCTAGGCTTGTGATGTTGCACTAAAGTTATTGAGGTGGGTATTGAACCAATGCAACATTTCAACACCAGAATGCATTTCTGAAAACATGGTGCATATTTTACCACATTGAATTAACTGAAAGCTACATATGTAGCAGCCATACCAAGACAGGTCAGTAGGAGGTAATACTACTCCAAAGTACAGTAACTACACTCTGTCCAAAATAGAGGAGGTGATTACCAATTAATTGAGCAATACTTTTAAATGACATGACATTTGCTGCAAGCTGATAAGTTTCATTTTCATTGGGACATTGCTCATATAACTTGTATAGGCTACTGGACATACGTTTAGATAGCCTACTCGTGGCCCCATGGTCTACCTATAACCACAGATTGTTTAAGGGCTGTGCTATAACCCCTGACTTTCCGTTGTAGGGAAACGCCCTTTAATTACCGGTACATGATATTTAGGGCACAAGCGCATGATTGGCTACATGCAGGCCCACGTTCACATCGCATATTTCGACTCCACGGATGACAGAACCAGTGGTTATTACGGACAGGACAGTATATATAGCCTGTGTGACTACTGCGCGACTTTCGCATTGGGTTGTAGTCAATTAAAATACATGAAAAGCACTCGCGTGTACACACGCCCATTACAATGTACGAGTTGAAAAGATAACAGAAAGCAACAAAAACAAAGTCAGGACCGAATTAAGCTACATGAAAATAGCACAGGGCGTGAAGATAAGATGAACATTCACACTGCATGTCTAGGTGACACCGTGGTGGCCACATGAACGCAAGCCAAGTATTTGAAGTTCATGAGAGTCTGATATTGATAATTGCACCCTGCCCGAGAGTAGGGATTAAGTAGCCCAGAGCGTGCAGACAATACAACCTGTGCATCGTGCGTAGAATGACTGGATTCGATTACGCAGAAGGGCTACGACAGGGAGCGCGCGAGAGAGAAAGGCTGTGTGAACCTGTGCGAGGCTGTTTGGGGGTTTTCACAGAGCGCGTTGGTTTAGTCAGCATAACTAATATAAACATCTCCCTGAAATCAGTTTGACACGTGGTTTGTCAGGAATGACGCAAAACACCATCCCTCAATCAACAGTAGACCAAAATCCACGAACTCAGCTCACACTAGCCTACAAGGGGTGTAGGCTAACTAGGCTTGCCAAACATTAGCGATCCAAGCATTCCATTGTCATTTGGACATGTCGCAATGGTAGCCGCTATTCCAATGCAGACCACATTTACGCACTACACCTAGAAAAAAAAGTATCATGACGGGCATAGCATAGCCTACCGTTTTGAGCATACAGACTTTTTTGAAAGAACGTCTATCTCCATCAAAGTTTGTCAACATTGCGCAGTCATTTAGCGCACATAAATGAGGAAAATAGACGAACCTATTTCAAACATATACTCTCACTGAGCCCGTTTATGCGCATCAATAAGCCGTTTATGGTCAGGTTTTTGGAGTAACCTGCGCAAGGCAAAATCATTCGGGCCCAAGCCAACATGCCACAGTGGGCAAATTAATAACTAAATGGCCTTACCTTCAAACGTTTTCTTGATCACAGAATTTCACTAGTATTCCACTGACATCCACACGGTTCAACACACCCATCACAACTAGCAAGCCATGTGGATTTGTGCTAACAATAGTTGCTAATTTTTATCGGAATCCAAATGGTCTAGACTTGGCCTATAGTACTTTCTTCCGTTTCTTCAGTATAACGAGATGCCATTTTTGGATTTGCCTCCGTCGACAGTGAAAATATCTGAGAAGGGTAACCAGTAGGGGCCTAGAACTCTCTTTACTGTGCATACTGACAGCCAATCTACTTCTCCTTTCACTAGAACTAGAAGACTGCCGCCAGTGCTGTGGTGAGTGACTCAAGAGCAAGACGTAACAATACATTTTTCAGTAAGATGTCGGGATGATACAATTATGGGCTGCTGCTCATTTGGGTTCCTTTCGCGTCTCTTACAACAGGCTGTTGCGCGCTCATTTATTTTCACCATACATTAATGAAGGCCTACGCGATAGTTTATTATTTTATTAATTTTGGGGAAATTATTATTATTATTTTTTCTACAGCCACGCTACGCCGGATTTCCGGCGCGGCGCCGGACTGCTATCACCCCTGCATCTGCGCCAGAGCCATTGGTCTGCGCTATGTTGTTGTTGAGTAACTGCCAGCGATTGGGTGAGAGGTGTCCAATAATTTCAAACTATAACTGAGTGCAAACTTCCTGCTTTCTACAATCGCTTCAGAGCAAACAAATGCCAGACCATAAATACGAAATGAAATGGTAGTATTATGGGATGGTCAGGACCAGGCTAGTGCAGTGTAGGGGGACCGACTGTAATAGGTTTCTATGGGCACCCAACATGACCAGGTTCCGGTCTGCCTAAATGGGCGTGTCATAATACTCCTAGCATTGAATAGAACAGTCCTTAGGTCTGCCTAAAGGGGGATTTCCTCCCCTCCCCCTTGCCATTGTGGAACCCGGAAACAATGGGCCAATGGAACCTCTCTCTCTCTCTACTCTCTCTGGTATGTACTGTACGCCTATGTGTATGCTGGCTTCATTTTCCTGCCAGTAAACAGCGTAAAATTGTAAACACAATGTAAAATTGCACACATACTATATCATAAACACACTGTACCGGTAGGTGTAGGTTGTATGTTCCTATCGACCATCACAGTGTTGCCAGATGTACGATAATTATCGTATTTGTACCAGAATTTTGTCCATTTTGTCCATTTTGTCCTACATAACATAAACATAATTTCAGAGTCGTTATTCAGTTCATTTAAATGCCTTGAAACAACGATTTGGTACTTGTACGATAATTTCTTCCAAAAAGACCCCCCAAAACGATAATTTTGAGGTTTTGGTACGATAATTCAGCATTTTCTGTCTGGCAACACTGGACCATCACATCATAGTTCTTCTATGGCAACTGCTCTTGTTCCCCTACAGCAGTGTTTCCCAACCTTTTTTGTCTCGTCTACCCCCCAAACCTTTCCGTTGTGCCATGAGTACCTCCTAACTTGTGTCTTACATCGCTTTTTAGATGCGTCCCAGCATCTCTATAAGAGGGTCTGTCCGTCCGTCCGTCCGTCTGAAACGCATTCCTTGTCTGAAACGCTGTCTTGTCTGAAACGCTGTCTGAAACGCATTCCTTCAATTGTTCCTCCTGTGTCCACAAGGCGGAGGCAGAGAGGCATTTTGGCCTGGAGCGAATGCGTGTCAAAACCAAACCGGCAAGGCTAAGCTGATAGCATTGTGAGACAACTGAGGGGTGCATTCAATTTTCGGCATTGTTTTGCGTTTGGACAGTGGTAGTCAACTTCGTTCCTTCTCCACAGCACACCAACACCACTGTGAGTGTCACTTAATGTTCACGGTCTTGTGATAGGCCTACACTTCGGCTGATAGTGTCGCGTTGTGCAGCTATTTTGGTTCATCAGAATGGAAATGAACGATTTAGAAGTCGGCAGGCAGTATTTCACACAGATGTTTGTGCTCGGATAGAGGGGCGTTAGCATTGCATAACGCTCCACGACATGAAACCGTAATAAGTTCACAGGCGACCAGCAGCGCTACAGCTCTTCCTCTAAACGTGAGTTTGCAAACATTCTGCCACTACGTTTCAGTGAGTAGTCAGTGTTCTCGAACTAGTAGACAGATGGGCCATTTGCATTTCACATACGCTGTGTTACTGATGTTCTCGGGCATATTGCAAGGGAGAGTCGTTTTCTGCTGGCGGGCGCGTGAACCCCACAGGTGCTTTCCCTTGCGCTCAAAGAGAGCACCGGACAGAACGCGTCTTTTGCTTCGTAATTGGTTTGCAGTCGTATGAATTTGGTAAACTCTGCCACTGAAGCTCACTGCTTTGTGCCTTGACGGTAAAAAGCTGGCATTGAAAATTAAGCGCACAATGCATCCAAAGGGTGAACCCATAGCGCATGATTCACCCAAACGGTTTTATTTATTTATTAGGCTATTTGGCGATGTTTAGTTTCTTTCCCACATGCACATGACGCTGAAATGGCGTGATAGCCTACTAAAGGTTGATAAATAACCTAGTACTAATAATATCTGGTAATTTGTAATGTAGCCACTTGATCTATGTGAAATTTGAAATTAGATGCTTATTTTCCAAATCCAAGCATGATGACCTTATTATAGTCTAAACTGCAAAATACAAAGCTTTGTCTCGTCATTTCACTGCCTGCCACATTATTTGGAGTTTCCATGGGCAATAGGCTATGACCAATAAACAAAAAGCACATCCTCAGAGGGGGGTGGGCGTTGACAGGTTAGGAGGAGGCCAGCGGGGCGTTTTTGGGGGGGAAAAGGTTGGAACTGGCATAGAGGGACGCATCTGTTGTCCGCCTGTCGGCCTTGTTCTATTCCAGTGTGACTATGCTCCATGCATTTGTTAAAATTACATTTTTCCAAGTAACCCCTGCAGTGTGGTCGCGTACCCCTAGTGGTACACGTACCCCTGGTTGGGAAACAGTGCCCTAGACAAAAGGGGAGACGAATTCAAAAGTTTACGCACTGCTATCAGTCTACTGTATGTATAAGGACGTTTGCAACTACCCGTCTATATAACATCTTTCTAAACCATTCATAATCTCCTCTATTTCTATACATTTATAAAATATCTGTGATAATCCTCGTTCATTCAGGTCATCAGGCAACTAAAGCAAAACTCTTGCAAACAACATGTATTACATGACATATTACGCATAGCGCATATACCCATTACTTATAATGATCACAATGAGATGCACTGAAGACGACGTGTTTTAATGAGGTGCACGTACAGAATGGATATAGTAATGAGATATAGCCTATGTAGGAATGAATTTCGTAATGAGATGTCATAGTGGTATATCTTCTCCGCCTCACAGAGCACTAGGGCACTTGCAGGAAATCAGCTTATTATAGCAGTCTATGCCGGAGACACATGTCATATACAGCAGTAGAGACATCTGGAACATTTAAAAACATTATCTACATTTTGTTTCAATCTTCTCCGCCTCTCAGAATACTACAGCATTACATGTTGCTTGTCATTTGTTTAAATATCTACCCTACATGTTGTTTGTTGTCCTGAGGATGTGATGATCAATGTGAGTACAAAATGCAAAACAGAATAGTGTTTGCCTTGTCTTCACGGCTCTAATTGGCATATGGCATCTCCATTGAACTCCTCATGACACGGCAATATCTTGGCACATTGTTAATCTTGTTGTGAATTGTATAATCGTAACAACATGTGTAATTATGAGTTAGTATTGGACATGTCCCCTCAGGGGACATGTACGTTTTTGTGGAGTTCATCATGATATTGACCTCATTTACATGAGACATTCAAAAATTAACTCAATTTCTTTCCGATTAAAACCTCATTTTGCTTTGAAAACATAATGTAAACACTAAACAATTCGGAACTAGATGAAAGTGCAATGTAAACTCGACAGAACTATTCACTTTTTAATTAATCGATTTAGAATTAAAAGCATCATGTAAACGTAGCCATTAAAATACATTGTAAGAGTAAAACCAGATCAGACTTTAGATGCAGATGTTGCCGACAAACAAATGTTTTGGGCTGCAACAGAAACGGTTTCTGTGCAAACTTTAAAGTGACTGAATAATGCAGACTTATTTTGTTATTGCAGGTCCTATGGGTTTCGGTGGCATTTGATGCATAACACAGCAACCTCAGGGCTGTTATGTTTTTTGTTTGTTGTTCTTAACTTTCCAAGCTGAAATGAGTCAGCATGAGAGAGGTTGTTTATCATGATGTAAAAAAAGTCCAAGCAAATCAATGCAGGAGCTGTAAAAACATTATCACAGCCAGAAGTGCAGTCAGAAACGCCTGCTAGCGCCATACATCATCACAGGCTCGGCACCGGCAATCGCAAATGAAATGATCAGAGGGAGAAATAAAGGATGTGACCGCACAGCGGCCCCCACAATTATGCCAGAGGAAATAATAATATTTCAGCAGGCTGAGTGGGCACTCAATTACACACGTCACCAAGACTGACTCAGATCGAGGAGACGCACATTCATATTGCAGAGGCCAACTAATAGTGAAGTTTGGAGGTCAAATCAGGGCCCATCTACTGCAGTGGCTTAGCACTGATACAGATGTGTTGTTAGGACAGCTCCGAGGAGGTACAAGGATGGCCAGGACAGCTCCAGGGCAGGGCTGTGAGTCGACCCACTCAATATCATGTCCTGATACCGATTATATGGATTTCTTATTGATAAATGATATTGAGAGGGTGTTTCTGATTGGTAATTTCAGCCAGGTAACTGTGTTTTGCCTGCCTACAAATTCACAGTTGAAATTGCTTTAAACCTGTTTAGCTGAATACAGATACATACTATGTATAGTGGCAGAGGCCATGACAGTGAAGTTCAGAGGTCAAACAAGGGCCGTCTACTGCACTGGGTTAGTACTGACACAGATGTGCTGTCATGACAGCTCCCAAGGAGGGAATGGAACGGACAGGGGCTGTATAGTGACCCACTCAACATCATGTCCCTCCCTGATATGGACTACATAGTAAAAAAACAGTGTTAATTCAACCCTTAGAGAGTCGATTTCATCTCTTCTCTGGGGTTTATTTGGTCATTATTATTATTATTATTTGCTTGCTTTGAAATAGAATGACCAGTGAATGTGCAGTGTCTCCAATGCATTTTTTTTGTCAGTAGAGTACAATTTATTTGAAGAATTCTGACATTTACTCACATTTGTAAAGGCACTGCTATTATTGTGAGCACAACTGTACGTTTAACCGAATACATTGGAATCTTTTTTGTCATTCTAACAGACAGGACTGACTCAGATGGAAGGGCTCCACATTCTTACTGTGGCAGCCAACTTGAGTGAAGTTTGGAGGTCGACCAAGGGCCCCAACTAACTACACTGATACAAATGTGCTGTCAGGACAACTCCCAAGGAGGGACCCGAGCAGGCCGGAGCTGGACGTAACCCGACAGTACAGGGCTGTGTGTTGAATTCTTGGGGGATTAAGGGTTGGCTCTGTGCACGGGGGATGAACATTGACCCGTTACAAGGAGGCGATAAAGTGTAAAGGTGGCCAAGAAATGAGAATCGGCCTCAATTAATGCAGCGTCATGGCGGGCGAACATGTCATGAATACTCTATTCTAAAGCTGCTCAGTCCCCTGCATACATGCGGTCACTGATTCGGTCACAGACATAGACCCGTAAAGGGTATCACAGCACCCCTTGTGGTCACTTGGTATATGACACTTTGGCCTTAATATATGATGGCAAAGGTTCCTCCCCCAAGACGCAAAAGGCAGATGTACCCCACCACCTAAACCCCCATTGACGAGTAAGTTCATGTAAACTTCCCCTTTGCATCACACAGGGCCGGATTAACGCACAGACTAGACATGGCTGCAACGTAGGGGCTCCCAGCCTGCCAGGGGGCCCCTGAGTGGAAAAAGTGAAAACTTGCAGAATTGTGACAAAATGCTAGGCTATATGGAAAATTCATCTGTATTGTTGAATGCAGTCGGTACGCATTTTATCCTTAATTCCTAGCTTGTGATTATGACACTATTTGAATTTGTCAAAAAAAATGTGCCTTCCGAGGGGCCACAGCTCCCTGTAGTCTTGGGGACCCAAGCCATTTAATATGCCCCTCCAACACACACACATACACACATTGATTTAGTTCATGTAAATGCTAAGGTCTAGGCAATATGACCTCATGAGACATGACACAAAGCAGAAAAGGAACCTTAAATGTCATATTCTGAGGCCTGATCATACATATACCTTTGTTATCATATGCTGATATGTTGGCTGTGAGACTTTGTTGGCCTGGTTGTGAGATTACACATGGTCTGTGCACAACAACAAATGTTACTATAGTTATAAATAACTATATAAATAACATGCTATTACACAATGTGTCCCTCCTATGTGTGCTTGCTTGCTTGCTTCTCATGCTATGAGTCTGTGATCAAAGTGTCAGCTCAGACAGTACCAGGATAGGTGGGCGAGATGAGACATCTTTCCAGAGACATATTACCTAAGACATTGTCTTTCTTCATACCATGGCTGAGACATCTCAAATTACACTTCAGAGAGGGAAAGATGGCAGCATTGCCGTCACAGACACTTCAGTCAAGTATGCACAAAATATGAAAGACCTATCAAGAATGGGGTAATTAAACTCACTCACATAGCAAATAATATATTGTTGCATAAGAACAAGGGGCCTCAGATCTGGAACAAACTTGATGAAGCTCTGAAGATGATGCCCTCTATCTCCAACTTCAAAAAACACCTACTTAGTAATCTAGTACAAACCTATAGCATCTTACATGGTTAGCTGGAATGTGTGTGAGTGTGTGTGTCTGTGTTTACCCCAGTGCCTGTGTGGGTGTGTGTGTGTTCTGTGTTATATTGCAAAAGTGTGTGCTGGCGGGTTTTTGTCTTTGAAAACATGGATTATGTTTGGGAGTGAATGCAGGTTGTTATAATTGATTTGCATATTGTATGTCTGATTATGGTTAATGGTTGTTTGCTTGCAGCCAAAGTGGGAGGAGTTCCCGATTTTTCGGGAGCTCAGAAAGTACTTGCATTGCTCTTGACCTGACTGGTAGCAACACTGAGAGGAGGGCACGGCCTGGCTAGCTTAACCCTGGCTATTCCTCTGAACCTGGATAGTGCACTTTGCTTGGCCCTTTGGACTAGTGGTGGCTACGCTACACTTTTCATTTTCAATCACTGCTGCTGGTTTGTGTGCTTGTGTGAGTGTGTGTGTGTGTGTGTGTGTGTGTGTGTGTGTGTGTGTGTGTGTGTGTGTGTGTGTGTGTATGTGTGTGTGTGTGTAGGCTGGACAGCTGACTGTACTTAAGTGTGTGCTGTATGTTTACGGCAAGGTGCAATAAAGTCCATTAGGTCTTTGTGTATTAATGTATTTTGTGTATCTATGTACGCTGACAGACACCTTGATTTCCTTCGGGATTAATAAAACTACTCACTTCCACTCTATTCTACTAGAAGCACTCTGTTTCTTTGGCAACCAATAGAAGCACTCTGTTTCTTTGGCAACCAAGCCAAAACCAACCAATGAGGCATTTCTCAACAGCGTCGTTCCTATTTATGTTAGCAACCTACTAAGTTGCTAACTGGTTAGCAATGACGCTTTCGAGATACAGGGTCCAGGGCCAGGTTCAATGACCCACTGTCAGTCCACTGGGAAATTCCCTGCATGCCACATTACCAGTCCAGGGGCCTATTACCCATGCCAACAGTGTCACTATCACCAACAACATTATAACAAACCCTATAGTACCATCACCAAAAAGCCAACACCATTAGCGTTCCCTACGTAATTCCTACTTTAAACTCATGAATAAAAACAGCAACCGCCACTGCCACCGCACCCCACCACTCAAAACACAAAATAAAAAAGCCGAGCTTCACACAGCCACTACACCGCGGCAAACCCCAAAATAAATATAAATACTACCACCTTTTGAAAATAAACCGTGAAACTTAGAAATGAATTCCACCCACCAATAGGCATGGCATACCCAAAAGAATACTGCAACTTTTTGAAAGCTCAAAATGAACACCACCGCGGTGCTTTTCTTCTCTTCAACCCCCAAATGATCATCTACTGAGTTCCACTGTAACAGCCAAGCCAAAGCTATTTTTTCGCCTTTTGTTATTCAAATCAGTGTACTGCAAGCAAGCACACGACTCAACAGCAACACAAAACACACTGTGGAAAAGTTGTTCATTCCTCAGCAGCAAGAGAGTTGAAAGTATACGGCACATCTATAAAAAAGTTCCACTGTGACAGACAGATTTGTGCAGACTACAGACTACACCCTCTTTTGATCTTACAGGGGGCTGCGTCTGAGAGGTATATCTGCAGATTCAGACTAGGCAGGCGATGAAGGATGATAGAAAAAAGGAGAGGAAAGGTAAAGTTTAACAGAGGGAAAAGAGATGACGTTGACAGATCTCTTACATAACAGGTGACGGTGGAGGTTGCAGGCATTAGAGGCTGTCTGGCGTGTGTCAGTGTGTGTGTGTGTGTGTGTGTGTGTGTGTGTGTGTGTGTGTGTGTGTGTGTGTGTGTGTGTGTGTGTGTGTGTGTGTGTGTGTGTGTGTGTGTGTGTTTGTGTCTGTCTGTGTGTGTGTGTGTGTGATCTCTCTCTCTCTCTCTCTCTCTCTCTCTCTCTCTCTCTCTCTCTCTCTCTCTCTGTCTCGATGGGTGCCTGAGAGAGAAGAGGCTTTCTGAGTCTGTTTCTGTCTCCTGGCATCTGCCCCTCCCAAGGGGAAGACAACTGGAATGGCTACACGATAGGTGCCAGGGAAGACAAGAAAGGATCAACAGGCGGAATAATAGATTAAGGGAGAGAGAGAGGGGAGGAGAGAAAGAGGAACAGAGGAAAGAGATGAGCAGAGGAGAGAGACTAGCACAGGACGAGAAATGAGAGAGAGAGAGGAGCAGAGTAGAGAGAGAGGAACAGAAATAGAAGATTGCAATAGAGCACCTGCAATCCGCTGCTCTCAGGGGAGGACTATATGCTCACCGTCACCTCATGGGTGCCTGGCCTGGGATAGCAGACAGGGTTGCCAGATGAGGCTGATGATTTCCAGCCCAAAAATTGCTCAAAAAACCCGCCTAGAAGCACAAAATCCCGCCCAATTCTATTGATTTCTATGTCAAAAATTGGGCAGGTTTTTCTGCTAGATGCCATTTTTTTTCGCACAAGGCCATCCTAAGCAGCCCAATTGGGCGGGAAACAGCCCAATCTGGCAACACTGATAGCAGAGTGGAGCAGAGAGGGATCTCCTTTATAATGCGGGACAGACATGATGATTGTCTTTCCCTCTGGCCCTTGTTCCTCCATCTCACCATCCTCTTCTCTCGCCCACGTCTCTTTCTATTTCCTCAATTATTTGCTGTTTCTATTTTCTTCTCTCTCTTAACTAACCTGTGTCTGATTCTGTACTGCCACTACCCTCGATCCCCCCCCCCCTGCACCTGTGCTGCTGCCATCTCTGTTCCTGAGGGATGGCATCCTGCAGATATGAGGTGCCACCTAATGAGTGCACTGACGCCTGTCAACAGCAAGACCCCCTGCTCCCCCCCAACACACACACACACACACTCAAAATTGGGGGGGGGGGCACACACTCACAAACACACACACACACAACCACACATACACACACACAGCACAAAACACCACACACACACACACACACACACACACACACACACACACACACACACACACACACACACACACTCACGTGACATGTTGGCAGGAATGGCAGTAGATTACAACCAGTAAGCAGTAGTGGAGCAGGTTGAGGCAAAATAGTTGGAGGGGAGGGGAAGAGGAAGGCAAAAGTTGTTCGAAAGTCCTTCCAGCACCAGTATGACGGGCAACCGTGGCCTACTGGTTAAAGAGATGGGCTTTAGATCTAGGGAATATAACCAATACACTGTTTATAGTCTCTTACAACAGATTGCACAACAACATTGCTATGACAATGGAACGAGTCTTAGGTTACCGATTAAGACTTTACCATTACCATTTTGGTGACAATAAAGTTATAACAGCGACTCTGTGTTAAAATAATTGTAAGTTGCTTAGGATTGAAATGTGTCAGCTAATGTAATGTAACGAAGGGAGGCAGGCCAGTTTTGCTAGATTGAGCTGTTTCCCGCCCAATTGGGCTGCTTAGGATGGCCTTGTGCGGATAAAAATGGCATTTAGCAGAAAAACCAGCCCAATTTTTTGCCTAGAAATAAATAGAGTCTTTTTTGGCCGGGGGTTTTTGGCATTTTTTGGGGCTAAAAAATCCCCCTTTTTGCCCCGGGCAGGCAGGAGAGGCAAACAGTAACAACAAAAAGGGGGGGCAAAAAAACTCAGGGGGGCCCCTTTGGCCGGGCAGGAAGAGGCAAGCAGTCACTGGCAGCATGCGGAAAAAGATGCACCCTTTTGCACGGCGGGGAAGACATACAGTCACTTTTTTTTTTGCAGGCAGGAAGAGGCAACATCACTTTGCACCCTGCGGGGAAAGATGCATCCTTTGGCAGCGTGCAGAGGGGCATAGCAGTCATTTTGCAGCATGCAGGTAGAGGCTAGCTCACTTGGCAGCAGGATGGGGAAAGCAGTCCTTTGGCAGCGTGCAGGGAGGCATGCTCACTTTCCAGGCTCGTGGGGGACAGCGCTAAAACAACAGGGAGTGCAAGTAAAGTGGGGGACGGGGGACAATTGGTATGTGGGGGGGGGGGGGGGTTTTATTGGGGATAAGGCATAATGGGGGAATGGGGGTATCTTTTTTTGGGGGGGGTTATGTTTTTGACATTTTTGGGGTGGGATTTTAAATTTTTGGGGGAATTTTTTTGGGTAAATTTAATTTGGTGGGATAGGGAAAAAAAATTTTGGTGGGTTAATAAAAACCCGCCTCTACTAGCTACACCACTGGTATGTGGGGAGCGAGGGATTTAGAGGGGGAAACGTGAAAGCGGTAAAGGGAGTGGACAAAAGGCATTTTAATCAAACGGGGATGGGCAAAACAGCAACAGCAGTCGGAGGAGGAGGAGGCAAAACTGAAGGGGCTGAAGTGAGAAGCAGTGGGTGGCAGCGCAGAGGGCAGCATAAGGGGAAAAAGAGTAAAAAAAGGAGCAACCGCAAAGAGTAAAGCAATTGAGGGAAGGGGTTAGTTAAACTGCAAAGACGATGCAAGAATTTGGCACCATAAAAAAAAAAACATTTTTTTTGGCACAAACACTGGCTAAGCATCAAACCAAAGGGAGGCAACAGTGGAAGTGCAAGGGAAGAAGCATCAGTGCTGGGAACAGGCAATAACTGTGGCAGCAGGTAACCAGTAGAGGAACAGAGGAGGGAAGACAACAGTGAAGGGTAAAGTCAAGGCTATGGTTTGGTCCAAATCATTTTGTATTTTTGCATGCACAAACCGCTTGACAAGTGAAGTTAACAATCACACCATTAGTTATCATTTTTTTTTGGGTACAGCGGTTTTGTGATTTGGGGAGGGGCGGGGTGTCGAAAATGGTTTGATGGGTCCAAAAGCTCGGGTTTTTTTAATAGGCCTTTAACCCCCCTTTGCCCACCATTTTTTTTTTGTTTACTTTTTGTATATCATGTCACATTAGTATTGTTTATTTGTGAAAGTATACCTTATTTTTAATTTTTTTTGTGTAAGCTTTCACTATTTTTTTTTACCTGCAACCAAATCTGCCTTTGCGTATATACAGTAAATACATTTGCCTTAACTTCTTTACCTTACCTAGGTGGTAGCACCAAGAGGCTAAAGGCAGCAGCAGCAGCAGCGCAGCAGCGCACGCAGCACAGCACAGCAGCAGCACAGCACAGCAGCAGTAGGGGGTGCACAAAAAAAAGGCTAAATGAGATTCAGAAACCCGGGTGAAGCCAAGATGACAGGCATGTCACACCCCGCTTCCCCGAACCACACACACCCCCAACACCACCAACACACACCCCACAAAACCCCAAAACCCCCCACCCACCAACACCACATGCGCGCACCCCCCACACACAACCAAACCCCCACACACCAAAACCCACACACCCCAACCCCACACCCACACCACACAACAACACACACCAACCACCACCGGGGATACAGAGCATGTCAGTTGTCTGCGCTAATTGAAAATGAATAGCCACTCATAGCTCAGTTTAGAGTGTGTCTGTGTGTATGTGTGTGTGTGTGGTGGTGTGTTTTTTTTTTTTTTTTTTCCCCTCTCTGATGGTGATGTTCCAAAAGATATAAAACACATAAAAAAGGAACAATAAGCAAAGAGAGTCTGCTAATTGGAATCGTAGCTGCAGCTTAAAAGCCATGACATCCTACTTCTAAGAACCCAGATTTCCCGGGGTGTGGTGGGGTTGGTGTGTGTGCGTGTGTGTGTGAGTTTGTGTGTTGGGTGTGGGTGTGGTGTGTGTGGTGTGGTGTGTTTGTGTGTGTGTGTGTTGTTTTTGTATCATGAGGACAAACTACCCCGGGCTCTGAAGCACAGTGGCATCAAGTGTCTAATTAAAGGGGAGGTGTTGAAGTGTTGGTCCTGGTGCTTTGTTGTCTCTTCCGTCTTGTCAGTGAAGCCGACAAGGCGGGGAGACAAAGGGGTCAGTTGTCCCGGGTCCAGGCAGGGAGAGAGGCGGCCCAGAATTGTGTCCGCATTACATTGCATGCATTGGGTGAGGAGGCCCCTCAGATGACTTGGCCGGGCCCCCCAACCTCCCCGTGTCTTTTTTTCCGGGGGATCTTAATGCACATCAGCACTGCTTGGTAATGGTAATGCTTTGTCCCCTCTCTCTCTTCCCTCTCTTTTCCCTCTCTCCCCCTCTCTCTCTTCTCCCTCATCCCCCCCCCTTTCTCTCTCTCCTCCCCTTTTCCCTCCCTCTTTCCCCCTTCTCTTTTTCCCCACCCCCCCCCCCCACCCCCCCCCCACCCAACACACACCCACACACCACCACCCACCACACACACACACACACACACACACACACACACACACACACACTGTTCCCTCTCAGAAACACTGTCTGCCAACAGCACGTCAATACCTCCCTTCTGATGCTGCTTGATCAATGTGAAGCAATTTCAATTAACCTTAGCGTAATGGGCATCTCAGAGAACATCATCCCTTCCCAAACTTGCTTTACAAACAAACAAGCTCTTGCATAGCAGTCAGGGCCTTCCTTTTTGTTGCGCCAGTGTTTGGCTGCATGGTGTACTTACCTCCCCTCCGTGTCCACTGCTGCAGGGGTGGAGTCGTGATCCGGCATAGAAGGCATTTTCCAGGTGGGCCCACAATCATTTGAGGGTTAATGCTGTTGTTTTTAGTATGTTTGTTTTGTTTTTTTCCTTCGAAACTGACCCTCAGTTTAAGCCAGGGGTCCCCAACCTTTCTGGGTCTGAGGGCTAGCAAGTGCTATCCGAGGGCTACTTTTGTTCAAAATCCTCTACTAATGTCTTGGCATTATTCTCAAATCACACTATTATTGAATGATAATTTACTTATGTTATAAAGAATAAATAATCTCATATTTAAATCTAGAAAAGTATCAACTGTGACTGAAATCTGTTAGTCGTCACAGTTTATTAACATCCTTGGTGGGCACCTCAGAAGCCAACGTTGGTGACACCTGGTTTATACTGTATGGGGCGCCCAATTGGTCTGTCTTTAACATCGACAGTAGACGGAGCAACAAAAGCCTTAACCGCGGTAACAAACCCCCACGTTGAAAAAGCCACAAACCCGCTGATCCTGCCTGGAAACACGGTCAGGGCTTTTAACCGGCATACGATTCACCGAAGCGTTCGGCCCGGGAAACTTGACCAACTGGGGTCGTGTTTAGAAAAATGTGAACATTCCATTGGCTGCCGCCGCCGAGCTCATTACATATTTTAAAATTAAGTTCAACTTTTGACGCCCTCGACTTTTGACGCTTTTGACTCGCTTCGCGGCTTTTAACGCTTCTGCTGCCTGCTCTCCCATACAAAGTCAATTACTTCTGCATCTTTCCACGCGTTCAACGTCGGCGGTGTGATCGCGGCATTACGCAGGGGGCTGTGTGAAAGGCTGGTCTATGCCAAAGGTGCCTGGGCTGATATGAGCTGACGTTTGGATTCAAATGCCCAACAGGTACAATAGTAAGTTTGACTGGAAGGTCATAGAGTTCGAACCCCAGGATGGTGGACTGCACAGAAAGACCTCAGTTACACTTGCACATAACCAAACAGTTGCTCAGGACTGAAATCATAAACATCTGATCTCATGACATGAGAAACAATTTAGTCTTTCAACAACTAAAAAAAGTACACAAAATATTCAGAAAATAGGTCAGCGTGGTTGTTGTGCACAATACACAACAAAGTTGCTTTTGAAAAGTTTCTGTAAATTAAAGTAACACCACCATCCAAAATTGAGTCCAAGTCACTACTGTGAGAAAAAAAGGATATCCTCAATACTGTACCCTAGACGCCCCACTCCTCCTAGTGAATAGCCCTCGGACAAAACCAAATCAATTTTTACATTGCCCCCAAAGGATAAAACTGAAAACGATAGCGGCTCCCGCTTGAGAGGGGCCGATTACTAAATCTGCTCGCTTTTTTTACCGCCAAGTCTGTGAAAACCAAAAATTGGGGAAAAAAAAGGGAATCGATACAAACTGCCATTCCACGTGGAAGATTTCATCATCCAAAGAGAAAGAGAGCTAGAGAGAAGCAGAAAGAGAAAGAGGCCAACAGAAATGGGAACAGAAAAGAGAAATAAAAATGAACATTCCTCTGTGATGAGATTAGCATCAGCCACGGAGAATGAGAGAGAAAGAGAAAGAGAAGGAAAGGAAAGCGAAAGAGGGAGAAAAGCATTTGTGGAACAGTCCCTTTGTTAAAATAGATGAAATAATAGGAAAAAGGCACAGACCGTTTATTTTTTCATAACCAAACCCCACACATCCAGAGGGGACCATTTGTGGCAGGGGCCCTGCTAAGGTTTTTAGGCCCTAAAACCTGACCTAAAAAACCCCCCCCCACCCCCCCCCCCCCCCCCGAAAAATATTGAAGGGGTTAAAAACATTTTTCTTCAAGCTGTAAACATTGAATATTTGGCTACTTTTGGTTTTCCAGAAAAAATACCCAAAATGGGCTTACCATTTCAGGGTTGGTGGTTTTTTTAAAACCCAAAAAAAATGTTAGTAAGGGGGCCGCCCGGGGAATTGTTAGGGTGGCATTACTGCACAAAAACACCCAAATGGCCTTTTTTCCCCCCTGGAGGAATTTTTTAGAGGCATTCAAATGGGCCCTGGGGAAGGTGGAGGAAAGCCCCCACAAACCCCTTGAAATCAGAATTTTTTTTCGGGAATTTAGATAAAGGTCGGGTTCCCGTTTGGCTGAAAAGGGAAGGGACCATTAAAGTGAAAAATTCATCTAAGAAAACATTTTTTTTGGGGGAACCTCAGACCCCTTTCCTAAGAAGGGGGTTCAATAAATTTTTTTTTCATTGCGTCGGCAAATAACCTACAAATTTCGCCCCCTTAAAGGGGAAAGAAAATGGCCCTGTTGTTTAATTGAAGGGGGGGAAAGGAATAGGAACCTAGGGCTTGGTTTTTTCAATTCTGAGTGGGGAACGTTTTAATCTTAGTGCTGCTTTTAAATTTTTTTATGAATTTGTTTGGTTTTTTGCTTTTTGAATTTCCTTTTTCCCCCGATGAGCCTTCCTCTTTTTGCCCTTTCCCCGGGGGGGACAATAAATCTTCTACATTTCCCAATTCTCTAAGGAGACACTGCAACAACAAACCCTGTTCTCAAACTGGAAAACCCAAACTTTTGTCAATTTCAATGGAAATGTTTAACCCCCCCCCCTATGGAAACAAAGAAGTTTGGAGTGTTCACTGGAAAACCCATGTAAAATAAAATACTGGCCCAGTTGTTGGTTGTTTGTGTTGGGGGTGGGTTGGGGTTTTTGGGGGGTTGGTGTGGGTTTTTTTGGTGCGCCAGGCTGCTTTTATTTCATGTGTGGACTGTGAGATTAAATGAAAAAAGGAAAAACCCCCCCCGCACAAAACAAAATAAAAACCCGACAGATTATACGGTGAGTGGGAAAAGGGAGACCGAAGAGGGGTTTAGGGGGGACGGACGGCAGCACCGTGTTTTCCAGCCGCCAAAGGCATAGGAAAAGAGGGGGGGGGGTGGAGGGTACCAATAGAGGGGGTTGTTTTGATTGTTGTTGTTAATTGAACCACATGGGGTTTTTTTCCTTTAAGGAGATGTTCTTCCTGTGGTCAAACAGGGGGGGAAATCTCAGCCTAGCCGTGGGTTTCGGAAAAGAGGAGGTGGGGGGAGGGGTACCTAAATAGTTTTGGTGGTTTTTGTGCTGTCTGCCTCCTCAGACACTTTCTGACACTCTCTCCCCAGTGAGCTACCAGCTCCCCTCTCCCCCCTTTTGTTCCTTCCGCGTCTTGCCCACCCAAAGGAGGAAAAGCAACACCACTGCCCTGTTTTAAGCATTTTGTCCTATTTATTTACATAACATTATATTATTTATTTATGACTAAATTCATATATTTATTGCAAACAACTAGAAAGCATTTGTTTTACTCAAGCTGGCATCACAACCACAACCACAATAAAAAATATACCACACTTATTCAATTAAATAAAACGGTCACCATGAATATTTGTTTTTCATTCTTTTTTCATAGTAAGTGAGCAAGCAAAGAAAGTGTTTTTTTTATTATGTGTTCATAACTGGTATATGCTGCTGTACCCAACTCCACATATTAACCTTGGGAAAACAAAGATTGATCAATCAAAGCGTGTATAATGTGCTTGGGACAGTGATGTGTTGTATTGACCCGGCAGGTATGCGTACGTGGACACTGGGGATGCAGCCAGGGCGTGTCTTTGCATCCTACCAATCATGTGGTGGTACTGGACAGAGAGAGAGAGAGAGAGAGAGAGAGAGGAAAAAGACAAAAACAGAAAAAACAGACAGAAAAGACAGACATAAAACAGACAGCCCTTTTTATAACCGGGGTAAGTGGGAAAAAGACAGTAAGAAGAAAAAGAGAAAAGAGAGAGAAAGGAAAAAAAAAAAAAAAAATGGGGGAAAAAAAAGGGCCCCAAGGCACCCCTGTTGCTGATTACGATCCTTTTTGCCAGAAAGAAATAAAAACAGGGATAGAGAGACAGATAGAGAGACAGACAGGCAGACAGACGGCCGGATGCTCCCGGGGGCCCCCTTGCATCCCTTCTGCGAAAAATCGAAAATTTAAGGACTAACGAGTGCGGGGCCCGGGCCCATGTTGTCTAGTCGTGGCGTTTCCCCAGCCGGCGCCGTATTGATGGCTATTCAATCAGGGAGGGGGGGCTTCGATCCTGCATAAACACACTGCATAAATCCCCCCCATCTCTCCCGTGGTTTTCCTCCATCCTCTTTCCCGCCCCGGTAGACAAAAAACACTGCCTAAAAACGTGCAATAAAAGGGCATATAGGAAACCCGCCTGAGGTGTGCAGGCAAGGGACAGGGGGGGAGATGCAAGGGGCCCAATTTCTCCCGGGAAAAACCCGGGGGGCCCCCCACCCAAACATTCAATGCAAAAACCAATTTTGGGGGGCCCCCCCCCTGGCCCGGGACAAATGCCCCTTTTTTCCCCCCTTGTGACTCCCCGGTCCCTGTGTACACTGCACGTAAATCTGTCAGGGAGCGTGTGGGGGTGTGTACTACTACATGGCTAAATATGCTATGTTCAATACATACTGTAGTGCCCTCTTGGTCAATAGGTGGTGTCCTCCAAGGGGCAACAAAACAATGCAACTTGTGGCCTGTGTTGTGCACTTTGTAGTGCATATTCAATGTTCAGGCCATGGTCATGTCCCGCGTTGACTACTGCAACTCCCTCCTGGCAGGTCTAAGTCTAAAACCACTGCAGACGCGTTTGGTATTCACTCGACCCAAAAGGACGCAAGGCCTTGACCTTTGCTTACAAAACCATCGCAGGAA
>NW_026945647.1:0-42561 GCF_034702125.1 Engraulis encrasicolus | reverse complement strand
AAGGTGCTGCTAAGCAACCAAGTATGTTTTTTAGCAGATATGTGGGGATCGCGTCAAGGCTGCAGGTAGACTGCTTACTTTCCCTGACAATAGTTGCTATTATTGTTGATACTATTATATTTCATAATACTTCTATTAAGGGCGGGTCATACCAGGCTACGGTAAACCCATCCTTTGGCATGAGCCAAACCTAGAATCTAGTTCTACTTCAAAACAAAATAACATGTCGTGCTGCGACGGGCAAACTTAATGACCAAACGGTCTACCTTAAAACAATGTCTTGATCACAGGACGTCTTGCAATATTCCACTTTAATCCATACGGTTAAACACACCAACATTGCTAGCAAGCAATTTGGAATATGTGCTAACATTGTATTGCTAATTCAGAACGATAGGCTATTTTAATTTCTTCCATTTCTTCAGACATTTCCCACATACAAAATGCCTCATGTATAAATATATAAGACTATGCTAATTATATTGTCTTAACTAAAAAGGAGGTATTTACAACACATTAATATATCAAGACACGTTGTGTGATTCACAACACAAAATGAAAACAGAACTGTTTACCGAGGCTACGGCGTGCATTAGGGGCCAGATAGAACTACAGGTTGCAGTCTTGCGTTTTGTGAAGTCGAGGTCGTAACACCAGAGACGGTCTCGAATGAAAAGCTATATTTATACGACAGGAATGGTCGGAATGGTGACGGGTAGCGGTGTCATTCGGCCATAGGTTTAGTTGAACATATTCAATACCAATTTACGGAAAATTGCATTGTTCAAAAATATTGTTTGACAAAAAAATCAGGGGTTGCTCTGGGGTTTCTGAGTAATTGGTTGAGGTTTCTATAGCAACGGCAAGCAACCCCTTGGCGCCGCCCCTGACCAAGGCAGACAAACAGGAGCATCACGGCGGATGCTCAAACAAACACACACACACACACATTCAAAACACTACCACTGAGCACCACGGCGAACAAACCGGACAGAATAACAGCGGATTCTCTCTCTCCCCACGGGTCTCACAAACACAGGCCTCACATACATAGGAAACACTGGTCTTACCTTTACTCCTACATCAGGTCCATGCGTCGCTCTTTCTGGATGAAAACAAACGTGACTGTCGAAGCCTGTCCTTCTCAATGCCAACGCCTGTTGCAACATGTAGAATGGTGGAGATGTCATTCATCAGCTTGACATAATTCCCACCATTCGAAGAGTGTGTAGTAATCTCATCACCACCACGAAACGCCAACCTTTCCTGAAGCAGGTTGCCTGAATGAGACGTTCTCACGGTTCTCCTTCACTTTGGCGTTGTGCATGCTAACGCTACTTTAGCCGGTGCTGTTCATCCAAAGCCACTATCTATTCGAGACGCCCCAAACGTCTTCAAAGCAATTTGCCATTGAATAGTGGTGGGCCGTTATCAGCGTTAACGTGCTGCGATAATGTGAGACTCTTATCGCGCGACAAAGAAAATATCGCACGTTAATCTATTCTCAAAATATGGATTTGGGGTTTGGAGATGCGCATCACCATAGCGTTCGATTGACAGACGCTTTCAGACTGCCCTCCAGTCGCTTCGCCTCTCCACCTGTTGCTCAGCAGACCTACTCAATATGAACAGTGTTTGCTGTAAACATTAATCTCCCTGCCGTGGTAGGTGTTGTTTTAGTGCTTTTTCATAACTGGTAGACTAGAGACACGTTATTGTTTGAGGTGAAGCAGACATTATTGTGTACCAGCCCGACATGGCTTACATTTCCTCACGCATTTCATGGAACACAAACAACAGTCCTGTTCCAGAAATCTTGCCTGTGCCATAATTGCAAAACATTCCGTTTGATATACATTTTGAAGATTGTCAAACTGAAACTGTCAATATCTACTCTCGCTGAATGTTTGTGTTATGATCGCGCATTTGCGACTCATGTTTGTCAGACGGTAATACACCTCGCGGTTGTTGCGCTTGATATAGCCAACCTCGCGGTTGTCGCGCTTGACTTTTTTTTTTTTTTCAAACTGAATTCATTTGGACTCCGCTGACATTCTAACGCAGAGAACAACTGTCACGTTTAGACCAAATCGATGTGGGCCAGTACTTTAGGGTCCAGAACTAGCTCTAGAAATGTAGTAGCCTGGCTCTGACTTTACTGTTCCTGCTACGCAGCTCCTCCCTCTCTAAAAGAGCCGCTGCCCTTTTTAACAGTCAGTGGCACTCTCTCTCTCTCTCTCTCTCTCTCTCTCTCTCTCTCTCTCTCTCTCTCTCTCTCTCTCTCTCTGCCCATTAGAAATGCTGAATTGTTGAGGTCATTTTGTTTAAATAGTCTAAATGTTTAATAGATTTATCGGTATTTGCCTCAACAGTTTATAGCACTGTTCATTTTGAAATGTCAGTATATTATGACTGTAAATGCTTCCTAACATACTCGAAACACTTCAAATATTGTAGTGTTTTTTTTCCATCACCAAATATCAGCCATTTTTTTGATGAGATGCATTTTGGAAAAAAGAGATGAGCTCTGGTCTAATGCGCCATCTTAAGAAACCCCCTAGGTTTTTTTCGTCATTATTTCGCTAGCGTGCCTATTCTGAATGAGCCATTTTGATATAGATTAATCTAGATTAATTTCATAATTACAGTGAGATTAATCTAGATTAAAAAAAAAAAATCTATGCCCACCCCTAGTTTATATATAAAATAGTTTCCGGTGCGCCTGGTGGAAGGCTGCAAGTTGAGTAGCTCCGTGTTTGTCTCTGTTTTTCGTCTTTTTGTGCTTTTTCAATTTATCTATTTCTTCAATCCTGAACACCACAAGGTGTCTTAAATTATATCCTATGGATATGAATAATTTTCGAGCTCGTAAGGACAACGTGAGACTTACATACTCAAGGAATCAGCTGATGGCACTTCGCAAGTCTCCGTGCGCGTTGCCAGCCAATATTCCGAAGGACTTGTTTTGTTTTCGTGCATTAAGCCGTAAAAACAAGTGGAGATGTGATGTGTTATGGGAAATGTCAACTCTCTAGCCAATAAATCGGACGAGCTGGCTGCTGTGGTTAGGGATCAGAGGGAGTACCATGAAGCCAGCTTGATCTGTCTGAAGCTTGGCTTACACTGTGCGGCTTTTGCCACGATTTTGCCCCGATTTGGCACTCGCACGACTTTTTGAGAGTCGGGCCGATTTCTTGCTCAATCGCAGGCCAATCGTGAGTCTTGCATCGTGCAGTGTACATGGGGTAACGACAAGCGATTTCGCCTCACGATCGTGCAATCGCAGAGTCGCAAGAAAATCAAAACGGTTTGAAATTCTGGTCGTGGCTCGTGCGTAAATCGCACAGTTAAAGCAGTGGTACGACCCGATTTGACACTTCACATGCACAAATGAATAGGGCCGTGCGATTCGCTGTTGAGCGCGACCTCATCTCCACCTCAGGGGCGCATGTTCCCTCCTCTGCAGACCGGGGAAACATGCCTGTCGGGTCGTAAGGTGGAAGCATTTCGCTCGCATCCGACTGTCGGCTCGTGTAGTGTGAGGACGTGAGTCGTGAGTTTTGAACTTTTAAACAGTGAAATTCCATCGTGCAGTGTGAGCAGAAGCTTAAGACCCACGAGTGAAAATATCGCACAGTGTATGCCCGGCTTAACTGAAACATGGCTGAACAGCAACATCACGGATGCTGAAGTCGAACTTCCCGGCTTCAGTATGGTAAGACTGGACCGCGATAATAAACTCGCTGGAAAGAAGAGGGGAGGAGGGCTGGTGGTCTACATCAACGAGAGATACTGTAACCGAGGACATGTTACTGTGAAGGAGACTTTTTGCAGTAAGGATTTGGAACTGGTTGCTGTGAGTCTGCGCCCGTATTATCTGCCAAGGGAATTCACGCACGCCATTGTGATCTGCGTCTACATTCCGCCGCGCGCTCTCCCAGACACAGCGTGCGACATCATCCACACTACAGTTGCCAGACTGCAAACACAGCACACGGACGACTTTTTTGCAATTTCTAGCGATTTCAACCATGTCACTGTAAATTCCACACTGACAAACTTTTATCAGCACGTGGACTGCGCTACAAGAAAAAACAGGACAATTGATCTTCTATACACAAACGTGAGGGATGCATACAACGCTTCCCCCCTTCCCCCACTGGGCTCCTCTGACCACAACATCATACAGTCACTCAGAGAGAACTGAAGAGAGAGCTGAGGGCTGCTAAGGAGGCGTACAGGACTAAAGTGGAGAAGAAGATGGAAAACAACCCAAGGGAGTTATGGCAGGGCATCAGAACGATGACAGGATTTGGAGCCAAGAGTGGGGGGGCTGAGGGCAACAAAGATAGAGCAGATGAGCTTAATCTGTTCTACAATAGATTTAATTGCCCGTCTGAGGACTGTGCGGCTGGCGGCACAACTCCTGCCACGTGGTGCCCCCCTCCCCACTCTCTCACCACTGAAGACACCTCACCACCTCTGGTCCGTGCAGCCCACACCTCACCCATCCCCCCTCGGCCCTCAGCAATCACACCGGACTCCCCTCCTCCCTCTCCTACCTCCTCTGAAGCCCCCTTCACCTCACCTCCTCTCCCATCCCCCCTCTTCCCCCAACACTGACACTGGACCTCCCTTCTCCCTCTCCCACCTCCTCTGATGTCCCCTGCACCTCTCCCATCCCCCCATCTCCCCTCAGCTCTCACACTGGACTTCCATCCCCCTTCTCCCACCTCCTCTGTGCACTAACACACCCACACAGATGGAAGTTGGAGCACACTCGCAACCCGCCCCTCCTCTCCTGCTCACACTAGCAAACCACTCCTCCTACCCTGGATATACTCTCAACCAACCTCTCCCCACCCCTCCCCCACTGCAAACGGAGCAGCCACCCCCCACCATTACGACAGGACAAGTCAGGAGTGCACTGCAACAGCTTAAGCCGAAGGCCAACGGACCGGATGGGGTCAGTGCCAGACTCCTCAAGACCTGTGCATAAAAGCTAGCTGAGCCACTGCAACACATATTTAATAAGAGTCTGCAAGCGGGTAAGGTGCCCACACAGTGGAAAACCTCATGCCTCATACCTGTCCCCAAAAAGCCACACCCCAAAGAACTGAACGACTACAGACCGGTAGCCCTCACATCACATATAATGAAGATATTCGAGCGTGCGCTGCTGCTCAACATACTGAAACCCCAAGTTCACCACGCACTAGACCCACTACAATTTGCCTATCAGGAGAAGGTGGGAGTTGAGGATGCTATTCTGTATCTGCTGCACAGAGTGCATTCTCACCTGGACAAAGGAAGCAGTGCTGTTAGAATCATGTTCTTCGATTTCTCCAATGCCTTCAACACAATACAGCCACTCCTGTTGAGAAACAAACTACTGCAGATGGGAGTGGAGACGGGGCTGGTGAACTGGATCACAGACTACCTCACAGGAAGGCCCCAGTTCGTCAGACTAGGTGACCTCACATCAGAGACTGTAGTCAGCAGCACTGGAGCTCCACAAGGAACGGTGCTTTCCCCCGTACTGTTCACTCTCTACACCACTGACTTCAACTGCAACTCTGAGACCTGCCATATGCGAAAGTTCTCGGATGACACAGCCATTGTTGGATGCATCAAAGATGGGCAGGAGGGGGAGTACAGGGGACTGGTGGAGAACTTTGTCAAATGGTGCAGAACCAACCAGCTGCGGCTGAACACCACCAAAACCAAAGAAATGGTGATAGACTTCAGGCAAACCATCCCACCCCTGGTGCCTGTCTCCATCGAGGGGGAGACTGTGGAGACAGTCTCCACATACACCTGGACGCTAAACTGGACTGGTCTCCTAACTCACATGCACTGTACAAGAAAGGACAGAGCAGACTTTCTGAGGAAGCTGAGATCTTTCAATGTCTGCAACAGACTCCTGCAGATGTTTTACCAGTCTGCCATGGCCAGTGTGCTCTCCTATGCTGCCGCATGCTGGGGTGGTAGCATTAGGAAGAGAGATGCTGGACGTCTCGACAGGCTGGTGAGGAAAGCAGGGTCTGTTGTAGGCACAGAACTGGACAACCACAGCTGACAAGAGGACACTTAGCGGACTGGACTCTATTTTGGACAACTACAAGCACCCCCTGTACCAGTCTTCGACAACCAGACAAGCATGTTCAGCTACAGACTGCGCGCCATCTCCTGCAAGACAGACAGGCTGCGGAAGTCCTTTGTACGCAGGGCCATCCAGCTATTCAACATGGCACAGAAGGACATACAAAGAGAGATCGTCATAGGGGACTGGACTGCATAAACTAACCCCACTCCTACACACTTCATCAGCATGCTTCCCATGCTTCTACCTGGACTCTTTATTCTTCGACAAAGGGAATCTGTTACAGTCAAAAAACGTATAATCAACTGTGAGACAGCCTCACTCTTTCAGCAAGCACTTTCAGAGATCCAAAATCAAACCTCAGAGAATGCTGATGATCTCATGGTTAATTTTAATGCAAGGATGACCCATATTATGGATGTTATTGCCCCCGAAAAAATCAAAACAGTGGGACATAAAAAAGCACCTTGGAGAATAAATCCCACAGTTATATTGCTAAAGCGAGAATGCAGGAGGGCTGAAAGACAGTGGCGTAAATCCAAACTAGAAGTCCACTACCAAATCTATAAACACACACTCTCGAAATACAACCAAGAAATTTCTAAAGCTAGACAATCTTTTTTCTCTGACATAATTAACAGAAATATTAATAATGCATGCGTCCTGTTTGGCACTGTGGAAAAGCTAGCAAGGCCCCCAAATCAAATGCCCTCTGAGTTCCTCTCAGTCAGCAAATGCAATGAGTTTGCATCCTTTTTCAAAGGAAAGATTGAAAAAAATACGTACATACTCACACATGTGCAGCCGACGCAAGATTTGGACCAACTTGCTACGGTGAAGTTAAATCCTAACCTCATGAGAAATTTTCATTTAGTTGATGTGGACATTCTTAATAGAACGGTACAAAGTCTTAGCTCCTCTACATCTGACTTAGATATTCTACCAACAGCCTTCTTCAAATCCATCTTACATCTAATATCACCAGATGTACTTCAGATCATCAACACCTCACTACAAACCAACTTGCTACGGTGAAGTTAAATCCTAACCTCATGAGAAATGTTAATTTACAGTATATCACGAAAGTGAATACACCCCTCACAGTTTTGCAGAGTTTTGAGTATATCTTATCATAGGAAAGCATTACAGAAATGTAACTTTGACACAATGATTAGTGACCTTTTAACAACATATTTAACCGCTTAAATTTCTTGTTCACTCTGAAAAAAAACAAAATACAGCCATTAATGTTTGAACATGTACTCACAAAAGTGAGTACACCCCAGATTAAAATCCGGTAGAGAAGGGGCTATGTTGGCTCGAATCGTCTCGAAATGAAACGAAATGAAAAGGGATGACATCAGTGTGCGTTTCAACCTTTCTTTGCATTGAACTTTTACATTTTGAGTCTGCATCTGGCTTAAATAGATTGGTGTGAGATTTGAATGCAATCCTATGGAGAATATCATGATCTGCTTCAGTAGTCACAGTGCATGTTGACATGCATGTTTCTTTTAGGTGTATTTCAGATTGCCAATGTTGACAGCATTCATGCATCCCCAAACCATGTCAGTCCCACTTCCATGCTTGGCTTATGAGAGGATACACCTTTTTTGTAAAACTCACTTGTTTACCACCACACATGCTTGACACCATCTAAAGCAAATTTGTTTATCTTGGTCTCTTCAGACCACACGACATGGTTCCAGTGATCCATATCCTTGGTCTGTTCATCTCTCTTGAGACCAAGATAAACAAATTTGCTTTAGATGGTATCAAGCATATGTGATGGTAAACAAGTGAGTTTTACAAAAAAGGTCTATCCTCTCATAAGCCAAGCATGGTAGTGGGACTGGCATGGTTTGGGGATGCATGAATGCTGTCAACATTGGCAATCTGAAATACACCTAAAAGAAACATACATGTCAACATGCACTGTGACTACTGAAGCAGATCATGATATTCTCCATAGGATTGCATTCAAATCTCACACCAATCTATTTAAGCCAGATGCAGACTCAAAATGTAAAAGTTCAATGCAAAGAAAGGTTGAAACGCACACTGATGACCTCCCTTGTCATCCCTTTTCATTTTGAGACGATTCGAGCCAACACAGCCCCTTCTCTACCGGATTTTAATCTGGGGTGTACTCACTTTTGTGAGTACATGTTCAAACATTAATGGCTGTATTTTGTTTTTTTCTGAGTGAACAAGAAATTTAAGCGGTTAAATATGTTGTTAAAAGGTCACTAATCATTGTGTCAAAGTTACATTTCTGTAATGCTTTCCTGTGAAAAGATATACTCAAAAATCTGCAAAACTGTGAGGGGTGTATTCACTTTCGTGATATACTGTAGTTGATGTGGACATTCTTAATAGAACGGTACAAAGTCTTAGCTCCTCTACATCTGACTTAGATATTCTACCAACAGCCTTCTTCAAATCCATCTTACATCTAATATCACCAGATGTACTTCAGATCATCAACACCTCACTACAAACAGGCATATTCCCAGGCTGTCTGAAAGAAGCAGTTGTGAAACCCTTACTGAAAAAACAACAACCTGGATGCACTGGTACTAATCAACTATAGGCCCATATCCAATCTACCATTCATGGGTAAAATAATAGAGAAAATTGTTTTTTGATAAGTTTCAATCAGGTTTCCGTGCCTACCACAGCACTGAAACAGCTCTTATTAAAGTTATGAATGACATAAGATTGAATTCTGATGCTGGCAAATCATCCGTCTTGGTGCTACTCGATTTAAGTGCTGCTTTTGACACAGTTAATCATTCTATACTACTACATAGACTGGAACACTGGGTTGGCTTTAAGGGCATAGTGATCGACTGGTTAAAATCGTACTTACAACAAAGAAGTTTTTTGTCGCCATTGGAAGACATACTTCATCACCAATGTCTCTGGATTGTGGGGTCCCCCAGGGCTCCATTCTGGGACCACTACTGTTCAATCTGTATATGTTGCCACTGGGACACATTATCGAGAATAACTCCATAAATTACCATAGCTATGCGGATGATACCCAGCTCTACTTATCTATGTCCCCCAATGACTACACCCCCCTTGAATCACTCTATCATTGCATGGACCAAATTAACAAATGAATGTCTCACAATTTCCTCCAGCTCAACACAGAAAAAAACTGAAGTAATTATATTTGGGAAAAGAGAGGAGACAAAAGATTGCTACTATCCTTGAAACGAAGGGACTGAAACCAAGGGAAACAGTTAAAAATCTTGGGGTCCTCATTGACAGTGACCTAAATTTCAACAGTCACATGAAAGCTATTACTAAGTCTGCATTTTATCACATAAAAAACGTCTCTAAATTTAGGGGCCTGATGTCTAAACATGATCTGGAGAAGCTAATACATGCCTTCATTTCTAGTAAAGTTGATTACTGTAACAGTCTTTTTACTGGCCTCCCAAATAAGACCATTAAACAGCTTCAACTGGTACAAAATGCAGCTGCAAGGGTTCTTACAAAGACAAGGACGTTTGACCACATTACTCCAATTTTAAGATCGCTGCATTGGCTCCCAGTAAGCTACAGAATTGATTTTAAGGCAATGCTACTTGTGTTTAAATCATTAAATGGAATGGGACCCACATATCTACTGGATATGTTTCAGCTGTATGCACCGACCAGGTCACTAAGGTCAACGGAGAAGAATTTGCTGGTGATTCCAAAAGTCAAAACAAAGTGTGAAGAGGCAGCCTTTAGCTTCTATGCTTCAAAGCTTTGGAACCAGCTTCCAGATGACGTAAAAAATGCACCCACTATTGATAGCTTTAAATCTAGACTCAAGACAAAGCTGTTCTCAGATGCTTTCTTAAATAATTGAATGAAAAGACGGTAAAATAAGAGAAGACAAAACCCTGACAATTCTAGACTCTATCAGGTAAACGGAAAAAAGGAGGCCAGACTCCCCTGTCGGCGAACAGTTAAATTCTGAGGATTGAATGAAAAGACGGTAAAATAAGAGAAGACAAAACCCTGACAATTCTAGACTCTATCAGGTAAACGGAAAAAAAGGAGGCCAGACTCCTCTGTCGTCGAACAGTTAAAATCTGAAGACTGCGTATGTTTTTCAAGGTTTTATGTTTATTTATGTTTTATTTTATTATTATTTTTACCTTATGTTTTATCTTAATGTTTTAAATGTTTTTTTGACTCTAATTCATTTCCATGTTTTCGGTCCGTGTACCATTCGTTCTTTTGTTTTTTGATTCAGAACCAAATAACAAAAAACGAAAAAACGGCTGGTTATTTCATTATTTCGTTTTAGTGACAAACGAAAAAACAAATTTCGATCTGAATTTCCAAAATGTATTTTGTACTTCATTTCAAAACAACGACAATGAAAAAAAGCCGACGTGCTATTTTTAATTTTTGATATTTTCATTTCTCAGCCTTATGTGCCCCGGAAGTACTAGCGTTTGCCCCTGCCGTTGGCGATGTTGCGAAACACAGGACGATGTTGCGCCCCACCGCGTTTCTCGTGGCTCTCATTTGACAGCGCGCACGACTGACATACTACCCGAAGAGAAGACCCCAGGTTTTATTAACAGTTTTGTAATAGACAACGACCACCGAACACTGTTTTGGTGACATGTGGGCTTACCGGTACTACAGCTATATTAGCTAGGCTTGTCAGCGAAGCTGTCTTTTGGAACAATGTGGAGATAGCCTATAGGCCTAGAAGCCGAATGGGATCTGGATTATTATTATTATTTTAAGGCATCTGTTTTCTAGGAACCGAAAGGAGCTGACTTTTGGTGGCAGGTGGTCGCGTCCACCATGACATTTTGATTGTGTTGTTGGACTCTCGGAAAGAATTGCCCTCTGACGTTTCCCCATAGCCATCAGATCTAATGCCAAGCATTCTTTTGTCATGAAGCCTAGAAAGTCTCTAGTTTGCCAAATAAAGTCTGTCTTCCTGGCGAATTCATTCCCTTTGTCATTGTCCCTCTTTTCCTGTTATAATTTTGACCTGGATATGTTTATCACTGTCATTTGTCTAAACCTACACAATGCGTGCACGCAGCACTTAAAACAGCAGGCATCTATCAACGGAACGCACCGCGCGTGTGAGCTGCATTCTCCTTATCCCTCATGGAGTGGCAAGCCTAGCTTACTGAAAATGGCCATTGCCACTGTGTTCAACGTGTTTTTACACATTCAAATACTCCCACTAAAGACATCTCCCAAACTCAACAATGAGTGCTGCCAGTGCTGCCAGCTGCCAGTGCACATTTCACCTAGCACCACACACGTGGACAGCTCGCAGTGCAATACAAGGGCTGCACCAGCAGCAAATGCCAGAGAGAATGATCGCACCTAGAGCTACTCAGAAATGTAACCTACTGTAGGCCTACTGATGATAGGGGGTGAAGTTTTAGCTCATATTTCATTTTCCAGTGTAAAACTGATGCTATTGATTTTGTGGTAATTGCCTCAATAAACCAGCATTTTGGATGGCCTTCAATTGTGATATGGCTCGCATTTTTGTTGAAGTTTTGTAACGTGGACTATCTTCTACGTGTATACTTTTGTTTTAGTTTGGTATAATTACGGACAATGCAAATTACTGAGTTTTGTGTCATTTTGACATTTTTTGGAAGGAATATAATCAAAATAGTCCCGCCGCGTGGATTATTGTTTTGTGACGTGCATGTGAGAGCCTTATGTCGGCAAAGGGTACAACAGTATTGATTGGTTGTATTGTTTGGTCTTTTGTAGACTGTCTGTACGTATTCACTCATGAAACTGTAACGTGCTTCACACATAAGAGTAGTGCCGCCAGAGACGTTAGAATTAAAAGAATCTTTGGTGCCGCGATTTCAGCACCATGGACAGAGGGCGCCCGTCCATGCAGGCAAGGCGCGTCAGGCCATGTAGACGGACATGAAAGCTTTCAACTGATAGATTTTCATAAAAATATTGCCGTTTGGATTTGTTTTAGACTGTGAATTTCACATATATGTTTCAAAACACCTCTTCTGACACCATCCAGTATGGATTTAGTTATGAGTTAATCTTAAACCTGTTTAATCGAGGTCGGCCTATAACTTCCGGGGCACATACGGCCGAGAGATGAAAATATCAAAAATTAAAAATAGTACGTCAAACTTTTTTTCATTGCCGTTATTTTGAAATGAAGTAGAAAATAAAATTTGGAAATACAGATCAAAATTTGTTTTTTCGTTTATCACTAAAACGAAATAATGAAATAACCAGCCGTTTTTTCGTTTTTTTGTTATTTGGTTCTGAATCGAAAAACAAAAGAACGAATGGTACACGGACCGTATTCGTTTCATTTACATTTGTTAACTTTGTGAAGCACATTGAGTTGCACCTGTGTATGAAATGCGCTATATAAATAAACTTGCCTTGCCTTGCCTTCTGTGTGTGTGTGTGTGTGTGTGTGTGTGTGTGTGTGTGTGTGTGTGTGTGTGTGTGGAGGGACATGGGAACATGGAAGGAATACAATGGACATTGCTCTATACAGAGAGAATACTGACACTCCTTGACACTTTATTGATAACTTTGTCTTGGCTTTTAGGTGCCACTCCGCTAAGGCACATGTGACACTATGTACACTTTTTTTTTTTTTTTTTTTTTTTTGGGGGGGGGGGGGCAGCTGGCAACATGTGTTACCCTCCATCTCTCTTTTCTTTCTTTGCCCACAAGGAATACAATTAAATGGACATTGTACTAGGTAGAGAGACTATGGGAACTAAAGCTGGGCTTACACTGTACGACTTTTGCCCCGAATTGCCACAATTTGGCACTCGCACGACTTTTTGGGAGTCGGGCCGATTTCTTGCTCAATCGCAGGTCAATCGTGAGTCTCGCATCGTGCAGTGTACATGGGGTAACGACAAGCGATTTCGCCTCACGATCGTGCAATCGCAGGGTCGCAAGAAAATCAAAACGGTTTGAAATCCTGGTCGTGCCTCGTGACTAAATCACACAGTTAAAGCAGTGCTACGACCCGATTTGACACTTCACAAGCACAAGTTAATAGGGCCGTGCGATTCGCTCTTGATCGTGTCCTCATCTCCACCTCAGGTGCGCATGTTCCCTCCTCTGCAGCCCCGGGAAAAACGCGTGTCATGTCGCACAGTCGGACCATTCTGCTCGCATCCGACCGTCGGCTCGTATAGTGTGAGGACGTGAGTCGTGAGATATGAACTTTTAAATCGCGAAATGTCCTCGTGCAGTGTGAGCAGGAGCTCAATACCCAAGAGTGAAAATATCGCACAGTGTATGCCCGGCTTTAGGGACACTTTACTGGCCACTTGTCCTGGCTTCTATGTGCCACTTAGCTAAGGCACATGCGACACTGTGGACACTTTATTTTATTATATTATTATTTTTGGTGTGTGTATGTGTGTGTCTGTTTTGTGTGTGTGAGAGAGAGAGTGTGAGAGATATGCCTGGGCAAATGTATGTAACAGTGAGCTATATATGGTTATTTTATGTCTAAGTATGTGTGTAACAGTGAGCTATATATGGTTATTTTATGCCTATGTAATGCCCTGTGAGCAATGTCTTTATTTATAATAATAATAATAATATAATAATAATAATAATTGTATTTGTATAGCACTGTGTCATACAAGGCATGTAACTCAAAGTGCTTAACAAATGGGAAAAAAACATTGTTAGAGATAGATTTAAAAGGAGAGGTATAGAGGAGAGGCAGAAATAGCAGGAAGGTAGAGGAAGAAGAGATAGACAGAGATTGTAGAGTCATAAGGTCAACGTAGGTTAGGACCAGGATTCTTAGATGCGTAAGGTCCATAGTGGCTGGGCCTATCATAAGTCATAGATAGTCACACAGAGATTGGGCGCTCAGGTGCGGCCCCTGGTGGCATCAGGGGTGAGGAAAAACTCCCTTTCGCTTGATTCATAGTTTGTAAGGGGGAAAAAACTTATGTATGTGTGTATGCTACTTGACACCTTAATTTCCCCCTGGGATCAATAAACGATACTCTACTCTACTCTACTCTACTAATATGAGTAGCAGAGGATTTGTGTTTCATGAAGCTCCTTGGTACATTTTTAAGTCACAAAATCCCATGCTAATGGTCTTCCACATTCTCGCCGGTTGCAAACGAGAGACATCGATAACAAATATTCTTTTCTGTTGTACCACTCACTTTGAAATGATCGGGTCATTCTAAACTTCTGACTGGTCACCTGCAGCAGCAAACCCTTCAGCTCTGTCGGTCCTCCATTCTTTATCACATCTTTTTTTCCCCTTGGAAATCCAACTTTGAGAATGCTCTTAGTTTCGTTATGAAATCCACTTCCATGGTAGCAGTCAAAGTGAACAAGCTAGCCAACACTAATGACACCGACTGACTGTATTATGAACTTCAGATTCACTATGATGTCACTCTCAACGCCAGAACGAGGTTGCGGCCAGACTGCTGCTTGCCGCACCACTGTATCTTTCAGTGGGCATTATGCCAAAGCGTTCAGAGTAAAGAAATGATAATCACACGTAGAAAATAGTAAAAAAAATATCAGGAAAATGAGGGCACACCATACATATTTCTATAAAGTGTATCAAAACGTTTAATACAATATTACAAGGTTGCATACACAGAACGAGCAAAATGGTGCATGCGCTCAAGCTTGTTAACGAGGGATTGCGCAATCCGGGGTGAGGCAAGCTCGGAGCTGCCCCAAATTCAGCGTATTCGGAGCAATTTGACATGAAATGGGCAAATATTACGATTTTGGCCACGAAAATGATTGAAAATGATTGAAACTGTTTAAATACTGCACAAATGGTAGTTATGGTGCAGATGCTCGAAAACAATAGTTGTTATTGTTACTATTATTCACATTTACTGCATCTCATCATTCTCTGGTGAGGCACTGCCTCCCCTGCCGTATCTGAGCGCACGTGCCTGACACACACACACACACACACACACACACACACACACACACACACACACACATGCTTAACACCATCTAAGGCAAATTTGTTTATCTTGGTCTCATCAGACCACACAACATGGTTCAAGGGATCCATATCCTTGGTCTGTTTATCTCTCTTGACACCAAGATAAACAAATTTGCTTTAGATGGCGTCAAGCATGTGTGGTGGTAAACAAGTGAGTTTTACACAAAAAGTGCATCATCTGGCTAGTCAAGCATAGTTGTGGGGATGTATGGGTGCCGTCAACATTGGAAATCTGAATTACACCTATAGTCATGCATGTCAACATGCACTATGACTACAGAAGCAGATCATGATACTCTCCATAGGATTTCATTCAAAACTCACACCCATCTACTTTAGCCAGGTGCAGACTCAAAATGTACAATTTCAATATACTGAAAGGTTGAAACACACACCGATGACCTCTCTTTTAATCCCTTTTCATTTTGAAATGAAAAAATGAATGTAGTTGCTGCCAAAGGTGGCTGTACAAAGTATTACGCAAAGGCTGTGAATACTTTTGTAAATATGATTTCTTTGTTTTTTATTTTTATAAATTTTCAAAACTGTCAAGACAACTTGTTTTTCACATGGTCATAATGGAATAATATGTGTAGGATTTTGACAACAGAGATTCATTTGTAGCATTTAGAATAAGGCTGTAAGATAATAAAATGTGAAGAAAGTGAAGCGCTGTGAATACTTTCCGGATTGACTGTAAAGTACTTTGAACTTTGAACTTTTGAACTTTGATACGTAACATAAACCGCTTCGTCTCAGTTTCCAGGTAAACAAACTATTACCAGGTAAACAAACTATTAGTAGGGCGACCGTCGGATTGGTAGGAACATGCAAGATCTATAGTGTGTCTTCAGGTGTAACACCAACTTTTCTGTGGCTGTTCAAAAAGAAATATTTACCTCCGCCAGGAGGTTATGTGATCGCCCGATTTGTTTGTTTGTTTGTTTGTTTGTTTGTTCGTGTGTTCGCAGCACCTGGCCTCTTGCGCCACGTCACAATGCCAAAGTCATCAGAGCCCTTATAAAGGCTGGACAGGGTGTGATGACGTCACATCCCGGCGAGTATAAAACGTCCTGCTGCACCTGTCAGAGTGTCATAAGCAACAAGATGCACGAGGTGAAATCTGCACTGATCACCAACTATGTTTGGAGGGCAGCTTCTCCTTAGCACTGGCTCACTGTCGAATATGCCAAGGGTGTCCTGGCACTTTCGCGGACTGCCACGGGGTGTGCGAGGTGAATTCTCAAGGGACTGTCTTTGCCGCGAGAGCGCTTACACCAACCACTATCAAAGCCCATAACCCACAGCGCATGTATTTGGCATACCACCACGGGTGCGTGAGGGAATTGGACAATTCTTAAGGGATTGTCTTTAGACTGCCACATAGGCCATGTAGTCTAGACACATTTTTCATATTTGTGAATGTTAGAAGCATTTTTTAGTAAAAGTTGGGAACCTATGTACTTAACATAATTTAAGTGTGCTGAATTCAACTAGACTGGTTCCCAAGCTGGATTTTGAGGTTTTGACAGTTAAATTTGAAAAACAAAATGGCTGCCAAAATACGCTATTTTTGACAGAGCATTTTTACCAAGTATTGCTGTACTTGGAAATAAATGCTCTGTTCTAACATTTTGTGTCCCATTAATGTTTCTTGATGAATATATCTACGATAGAGGATTTTAAAAAGTATAAAATAGCTTCTAGAATGCTAACAATGCTAATATTGTTGGTGTTAGCCTAAACGTTTCAAATATTTAGCTTTTCTAATAAGATATTTGTAGCCTATGTGTGTTTATATGGTTAGGAAAATTGATATAAGTATTTTAGAAATACTTAGCATAAAGTGCAGTATTTAGTGTTTCCAAAAAATCACTTAACACTAGAACTACCACGGAGGGGTCAATTGACCTTTTTACCTAAAAGCCCCACAAGAGGGTCATTTGACCCTTTGGACCCCCTGCGGACACGCCTTTTGTTGTGGAAATGTGGCTGTTAGCAGCTCACAGCTGTCACTTGAGACACAGAGTGTGTGTGTGTGTGTGTGTGTGTGTGTGTGTGTGTGCGTGTGTGGATCATTTCCAATGCCTGTTGAGTGCTGTATCTCTGCATCTTCGTTCCTTGGAGAAGAACTTCTTTCACCACAGAATTATTGAGGGAAATTTAGCAGTAGTCCACATGCACTGGTATTTATCCATCTAACAATTGCCAGGTTGCATTCACATGAGTCGTTATGGTCACATGGCATGGGAGATTCACACGTTACAGTTTTTCTTGATTGGTTTGGCTATTTTTCTCAAAACTGAGATGACATTCTCAAAACAACACGGACAAATCCCCAAACCAACTTGCAATTTCCCAAAACAGAATGGCATTTTTCATCGCTTTCATCAGATATCAAATGCTTTGTACATGTCTCAAATGTTTAGTACATCTCTGCATATGGATATGTACAAATACCCTTCAGTTGACACATTCAGCATACATTCAGCACATTTTCCAAATAAATTGACCTTGCTTATCTAAACGAATTAGACAATTCTCAGTCTAATGGTTGCCCTCTCCAAAACATGTCAGCATTATTTCATTGTGTAAGTCATAATATGCAAAGTGGTCTACGCAATTCCCAAAACAGTCAAGGACATCATATTTTAAGAATTTCATTACATAGTAAATTCATGACAGTGTTCAACAGGTCAGATGGTATTGTAACTTTACTAGTTAGTAGAAAATAATTTTACAACCGTGTATACTACAGTTCCCTCTGTTATTTGGCTAATTTCATGACATTTTTTCAAACGACATTCTGTTTTGAACAATTGCTAGTTGCTTTGGCATTTGTCCATGTTATTTTGAGAATGTTATCTCTGTTTTGAAAAATGAGCCAAACCCATGAGAAACCTGTGATATATGGGCATTACTTTCTGTATATGAATTTACAGTAAAGAAAGTTACTGATAAATGTCCTTGGTAAATTATCTGTGTTGTCAAACTTCAATGGTTTCACTCACTTTTTCATTTTTATACATAGTCGAAATCTGTTAGCTGAACGTAGATAAAACACCTTGCCATTTTGACTGGCAGTGCTTACACAATGGCAAAGGGACAATGTAGTCTGGGGGTACTGATGATATATGTGGGGAAGAAATTTAGTTTTGACACTGTTTTTGGGGTGATATGAGCGAGTGATGAGGGTCCATGTAGTTATGCTGAATCATCCAGATTATTTTGACAGGACTAAATGAATGCAAATGAGCCAAAACAATTGAGAAGGATCAATGCCATTTTGATGGGACTGACTATTTATATGTGAGACGGTTTATTGCTGATGCAAGAATGAGGTGTTTTGGGAGGTATATGACATTTTGCTAGTTATCTGAACTGTTGTGCAGAAGTGTAATAATGTTTGGCCAAATGACCCAATGGTTATAGGAATGTCATCTCAGTTTCAATAAATGAGCCAAACCAATCAAGAAAAAACTGTAATTCAAGCATTATCTGGTTGCAGTCATATGATTCGTCATGATCACATGGGACATTCACACGTTCATTGATGACTTATATGAAGAAAATGTGGTGACATGTTTTCAGGACAACCATTACACTGAGAATCAACCAATTGGGATAGATCAGCAAGGTACATTCATTTGAAAATTCTACTAAATGTAAGCTGATTGTGTTAACTGTAGGATACTTGTACATAGCCATTTGCAAGGATGTACTAAATGATTGAGACATGTACAAAGGCATTTGAAATTTGATGAAAGCAATGATAAATACCATTCTGTTGTGAGGAACTGCAAATTAGTTTTGGGATTTGTCCATGTTTTGAGAATGACATCTCAGTTTCAAGAAATGAGCCAAACCAATGGAGAAAAACTGTAACACACTGTCCGCCAAACTGTGCTATCTGTCTTTATTGCTGATATCTTCATGCAAGTTGCTATTTACCTGTGGTGATTTTGGAGGCTGACAGCCCTTGGGAAGAAGCTGTGTGTCCCTGTTTGTCTTGGCTGTTAGCACTGCAAGGTGTCACCCCCTTACCCCTCATCCCACACACGGCCCCTAACAGCCTCATTACCATAACAAAATGAGTGATTAGTGTATTAGCTAAAAGCGCCGGTGTTCTGTCGAGATGTGTTGCCTCGTCGAGATGAGCGACCAGTCGCCCTATTCGATAGTGGTGTTCTATCGATTTGCGATGCCTCATCTAAATGAGCGACCTTGATTTTCCGCGGAAGGCGTTTCAATCGGTCCACGTTGGACTGTTTTAATAACCATTACTTTGTTTATTTAACGGACAGTTGTGTGCAATCGTTCGTGCGGAGTTTAATAAGAATGTGCGGCTGCTGACCACTAAAAACCGTGAGCCTCTCGTTTGAGCAAGTTAAGAAACGTGCCATATGAAAGAGACTGAGTTGAGTTTGCGCAAATAGGCCTACTGGAGAAAGTGTTTGGGATCAGGGCCTGGCTACGGGTTGTTTAATGCAATCATTTGCTGTTGGTTTGGTTTCAATGCGACGTGGGCTCGCAAGGCAAATTGCTACATGAAATCGTGCTATGGGGATAAACAAGCGCGATAGATATTCCCAGAGAGCAGATAACGTATTGTGGCTCTGTTTTGGCAGATGTCTGTCTTTTAATGACCGGAATCATATTTTCATAACATCCCCACCAGTGCATTTCTTATTACCATGTTCAGGCATTTTACAATGCAGTCGATTCAAATTCTTGAGTGAAAAGGGTGGAGGGAGCATTTTGACAGCTCAATCAGAGGTGGCGATTTTTTCCATTTTGTAATGAGAACGCCTCCTCTACATAAATAGTCTTTTCTGATCGATGTTACAATGTTCGAGGCTGAGTGTGTTAGCGATTACGGTTAGGCAACAAAGTAGCAAATGTTAGAGGCCACGCTATTTCGCAGATTTTCCAATGATCTGCTGGATGATCCACGCTATTTCCCGTTTTCCCCCCAGGGGATATATCGTAACTTTCAGTCCATGACAGTCGGTGGACAGGCTATAGGCTAACTAGACTATGGATGACTGGTGGTAACCTCAGGAGGACATAGACTACACTACAGTTTGAGTCACTAAAGTTGACAGTCTCAGGGGATCCTATCGTAACTTGCGGTCTCACAATTCGATGGGCAATCACCCGTGAAAACCACCGCGAGGGTGCGCGCATGCGTGCGCATGCTCAGTAGCGAAGAGAATCACATCTCGACGGGTCGCTCATATAGACAGGACACCGGGTCAAATGACCCCTCTCTGGTACTTCTAGGTAGGCAGAAAAATCCTGGTAGTTCTAGTGTTAAAGTTGCTATTAGCTCTCTGAAAACTGTCCAGAAATCGCTAGATGACACCATATTACATATAACATAAGTTATTTTGTGTCATTTTGAAAAATGTTCAGACATATTTTATTTTATAAGATACTATTGCATACATTTGAGATAGTCTATACATGCTACTCAGCCTGATTGTTAGTGGCCAGACATCTCTTGAAGATGATGGAATTGGTAGCAAGGAAAAACTTGCTCAAAGTACAGTTCTGAATGAGGCTTAAGTCCTTGTTTATTGTGTCAGTGATGGCAAAAAATGGACTCCGAAACATGTCGGTCTTGCTTGTACTCTTCATCAAGCTATTGGGTAAAAGACCTAATACGACAATTCAACCTGGCAGGTCATTGTCTGAGTTACAACCAGGTCCTCCAAGTCCAGATCCTCCTTAGCTGAGAGCACTGTAAAAACACTGAACCAAGAGAGTGGTGCCATTATTCCAACAAACATTGCGGCAGATAAATTCATCCACTACACATGTGATAACATTGACATCCTGGATGAAACACTTGATGGGAAGAATACTTCCCATGCAACACAAATGGCAGCATGGCAGAGAGGCCAACCAATTGATGATTCTGTTAAAGATATGAGGTGTCCACTAGACATAGGCCCTACATTAAATGTGCCAAATGCCCTGATGGAACTACATCCTCTCAGGATTACTCCTAGGACATTCAAACCAACCACCCATTGCTGAATCATGCTTTGGAAAATCTGGAGAAGTGTTCAATCAGTCACTGTCATCAAAGGAACAACAGACTGCTGCGTTGTATTTGCCAATAGTCCTACTATGCGCTACTGCACACGTTTTGCACACATTTTGATACTTTGAATACAAATGCATTGTCATATCTTCACATTTTGGACAGGAACATACAAGTTTAGCCAGATTCTGATCAGGCTATGAAGTGGGTAAATGTCACAGGCAATAAAAGAGCATCATTGCGATCACCGAGACAGCCTCAGCTTTGTGTAGGTGGACACTCTCTTTTAACCTGAGATCACACATTGCAGATCAAACATATGAAATGTACAGTGTCCTCCCTGGCAGCAAGAAACTTCACAATGACAATACGGAGAAACAATACGGAGTAAGTTCTTTACACACATTTGTGCGTACCCAGTTCCTTGGACTCACGTCTCCTGACTGAGGTCACGAGTACCCTGAACGACACGAGTTACGAGAGCTTGACTAGTTCTAGCCTGCTCTGTCTCTTTGTTCTCTTGACTACGGTCGACTACTGGCAACGCATTTCAGTGGAGTCAGACTCTGACTCCCCCCTGGCAAAGTGCTTCGATCTCCCGCCTAAGGTGGACGACTTTTTATCCCAACTCCCTGCCAGCACAGAGAATCTCATACAGCAGGGACTGACCACCACCCTAGTGGCTGATGTCGCTTCCCCAGCTCGAGCAGCTGCCTCGGAGCCCCTTGGCCATCACCGCAGGCCATTGTGCTTGGCACAAAAGCGCACCCCGTCACCATTCATGGCGCGCTTGTAGACTCCAAAAGTCCTGTATAATACACCACGAGCGCCTTTGTCTGACACCTCCCTTTTTCCCCTCCTGCAAGGAGGCGAGATTTCTCAGGGTTTGTCCAACCTTAACCCACGGGGCTCAGGGGCCTCAGCTGAGAGCGTAGGGGCTTCGGCCCTTCCTGCTACTTTCCTCTCTCCTGCAGGTTCGAGTCTGGCACCGGACCAGGAGGACATGCCCCAGCCCAGGGGCCACCTGCCCCTATGAGTCTGGCAAGGGAACATTTGAACCTAACCGGTTTTCTGGATAATGTTATCAGGACAATTCAAGGGGCCAGGGCCCAATCTACTGGGACACTGTATAACCTGAAGTGGTCTGTCTTCGAACGCTACTGTGACCAACGCGACAAGACAACTTCTCAGTGTTCAGTACCAATGGTGTTGTCCTTTCTACAAGACTTATTGGGGAGAGACAATGCTTTACCATTTAAGTCTACTTTGCAGCGATTTCATTGTGCCATGTAGGATTCAGTTCCAACACTCTGAGTGCCCATCCACTAGATACTTACGCCCCGTGCTACGTCACCTGGGATATCTCTCTAGTACTGGAGGCTATGTGTGGGGCCCCTTTCGAGCCCCTCCAAGAGGAGTCTCTCCAAACTGCTTTTGCACACCACCTTTCAGATCTGTGGAAGAGAGGGGACAACACAACTTGTGCCCTGTGCACGCTTTATGCATGTACATGAACAGGACTCTTTTAGGAACACTGAGCAGCTGTTTGTGTGCTTCATCAAGCCCTCTACAGAGCTCACAGTTTTAAAATAGAGGTCTCCAAATGGTTGGTTCAAACCATTGTCCTGGCATATGAGTCCAAGGGTCGCCAACCCCCGGCTCAGATTAGGGCTCACTTTACCGGTGCGGTCTCTACATCTTGTCCTCTCTTCAAGGGTGCAGCAGTTTCAGACGTGTGCAGAGCGGTTGGTTGGGCCAACCCCGCCACCTTTGTCCGGTTCTACCGGCTAGATGTGACCACATTGCCACAGGAACATAGGGTTCTGGGCACGACCACTGATTGTCTGTAGGGTGATAGGAGCGCTATCCTTACCCATAGTAAAGAAATATAACCTCTTAAGCTTTGAGAATTTTATGAAGTTCTCTTGTATACTGTATTGTACAATTGTACTTTTAGATGATGTATATGTTTTATAAGAGTAGGTATCCTGATCAGGGACTGAGGTTGCAAATTAGCTATCTAGCTATAAACCTTCCATGTATTCACATCTGCAAGTTGTGTCATGGCTCTGCCATGTCATGTTTGTAATAATGTGCACTGCATTGTCCCTGCCAAATAAACTACAAATAAAATAAAAATATGCGAACGATTCGACTGAAAGAGAACATTAGGACATGAATATGTCCCCGGTTCTCTGAAGGAGATGAGTGAGCCATCTCTCAAGACACCCTCGTTGCCGACAGCCGAAGAGAGGTTTGGCATCAAAGTGGCTTATTTTCGGTTTTGAGAAAGTGGACATCCCGCCCACGACGCAGTTGATTGGACCTTTGGCGTGATTGCAAAGGTCTTCAGCTAATCGTACAGCTGAGAGTGTGCTCCCATAGAGATGGCTCACTCATCTCCTTCAAAGAACCGGGGACATATTCATGTTCCAATATTTAGTTTTTTTTAGATAATACTATCTTCTTTCTCTCTCTTTTTCTTTCCAAATCTTATTGAATGACAATTGTGTATGATAATGTGCTTTACGGAGGCTATTGCTATTGAATGCCAGTTTACGAGGATATCACATTATAAAAAGGCATAATTATAGTAATTTTTTATCTTTTTTCCATGACATTTTGCCTTTGTGTAAGTAGGAATACATGATAAATGCAAATATGTGAGCATTGCACATTTATTTCCATGGAAAAGTGGTACTTTCTAACGTATTCTGCCCAAAATCAAGAATTTCGGCGGCCATTTTGTTTTTTGCCCATTTCATGGTCAAAAACTCAAAATTCAGCTTGGGAACCAGGCTAGCTGAATTCAGGGTACTCTAATTGTCTTAGAAAACTAGGTTCCCAACTTTTACTAAAAAATGCTTCTAACACCCTTATAAAGGGCCTTTTTCTGGAAATGCTTCTAGTCTAATGGTTATTTGCTGCACGTGAATTGCAACCAGTGTTTTATCAGTGGTGATTTAATTGCTGCTTCACAGCGCACTAAGCAGCCTGAAACGCGGCAAGAATATCACACACACACACAGGCAAACACACGCAAACGCGCGCGCACACACACACACACACACATACACACACACACACACACACACCCCTCATCTATTTCCTCCAAGTTCATGAGACCGGCCCAAGGGAATGACTGTCTTTTGCCGAGAGCGCCTACATCAACCACAATCAAGTAGCCCATGTGAGGAAAGTATTTGGCATACGGCTTTCAACAGGCACCCTTGAGGTTGTTGAAGTTCACAATGCTGTCACAAAACATTCGTAAATGCTTAGGGAGAGGTGCGCGCGAATTGCAACTAGTGCATGGTCCGTGGTGATTTGTTGCTTCACAACGCACTGATGCCATATCAGTAGGCCTACCACAAAACATTAGCGTAGCCTACTATGCTGAACTTAATTTCATAACGAACGAACGGTGAAGAGATTCATAACAGCGCACTGAAGGCATAGCATATCGCCAGCAACACAAAACATTCCAGCATAATATGCTGAACTCATAGATTGTTATAACTAGCTGTACTTAATTTCAGAACCAACGGTGAAGAGATTCATAACGGCGAACAGTGATTTTCAATAGACCTAAGGAATAGGGAGCAGGGGATGCCTCTTCAATAGTATTAAGAATATTCTGTCCATTTGTTTTTTGAATGAAAGAGAGCGCGTCAAGCAGGTGAATCCGGCGATGCCCTCAAGGAGCCAAAGTGTAGCAATGAAATACGAACAAGAATTGTATAATAGTTGGACTATTCAAAGTTATTATAGCCTCTGTGAAACGTGAAGTCCAAGCAAAAGCATCGGACACACGCGCACTAGGCTCCCCGCAATAGCTTTCCAAATCCTACCTCATTCTATCCCAATTTTAATGTCTAAAAAACATAAAGGCCTGTATATATTGTAATTCAATAGGTCTACAGCTCATCCACTGATTGATCCATGTACTCCATCATCTGACTCAAAAAAAATATGGCGAAATTACCGGCAACATTGTCACTGCGAGCTCTCTGAGCTCTGCGCTTTTGCAGACGTTGGCAACAAAGGAAAGGGGTCACGTCTTTCAAGCTCGAAGTTAAGTTTTCAACTAGGCCTAGTTGGTGAACAAACATGGGATGAATGACTATGACAGAATGAATCTGTTAACAGGCAAATTAAATTGTATGTAATGACTAGAAAATCATATTGACAAGCTTGCGGTTATGGAATGACAGTGGCGTCAGTGAACTCGGCGACGCCCTCAACGAGCCAAAACTTATCCGTGAAACATGCAAATAAACTAGGCTACAACAAGAATTGTATAAATAGTTGGACTATTAAAAGCTATTAGCCTCTGTGAAATGCGGATCTGAGAGGGATGTAGTAGCCTACACTTGACAACCATGTTTTCTCTGGATTTGAGATTTTAAAAGGTAGGCTATGAAAGGCATGCTGTCTATCATATTTCTTTTATAAATGTAAAAAATGTGTCAAATAGCAACCTGTGAGCTTCAATAAGCATTTGCAAATCACAATCACTTTGCCAATAGGCCTACCACAATCACAGGTGAACTAAACAGGCCACAGCTAACCAGAGGAACATGGTACTGTAATTATAATGGAGACAGATATAATTTGGTTACAACTTCACGGTTCAATTTTCTGAACAGGTCTACATCTACATGGATGACACCACATCATGACACATATCTTATGTGTCCTTGGCGGAGATCTGCGCTCTCTGAGTGCATTTCTAGTTTTGAATGGGTTTCAATGGCACCAATTCCAGGTGACCCACCAGCAGCGGTAGAGAGATTTCAAGGATGCGATGTCAACTGAAACCCAGGAATTAAAAACAACTACACTAACTGTACATTTTACATTTTGTAGCTAATTTAAATGAAATGCTTGTGCTGCTGTTGTTGATCTACTACAAGCAAGTCTGCGGATGTTAAAAACCAGAGCCGTAGATTAAGAGAGTCTATCCAACTATGGGTTCGAACATTCGAGCTATCCCGCTATTTTGATTGGTTCTGGGCTGGTCACATGTTTTATGGAAGCCATTTTCATTCCCCACGCTCCCATTAATGAGCATTATCAGATATAAAAAATAATGCGTCACTATAATATTATTACATTATTATTATGACAAACTGTTGTGCATACGGCTGTAGTGCAGGACCGGGTCAGGAGAAAAAAACAACATTCTTTAACTCGTGACAGAAACGGGGGATTTGGGACATACACAGATATAAACTCCCCTGTATATAAAGGTCAGAATGAATAACTGGAAAGCAGCAGATTTCTCCGTGTTGTGTGAGGTAAATGTATTTTTTCCCCTTCAATATTTGTTAACAATTACTTTTGAAAGAAATAGTCATGATGATGGCATGCTCTCAAAAACTCCTGTCCACATTTTGAAAACGAATGAAGTTAGGTTTCTGTCATAACTTGAAATTAGCTTGTAAAATCTGAATTGCCACCTATAACTATGCTATACTGTGAAAACGTAACTTTGCCCACCAAGTTATTATTTCTGTCGCGCTAATAAGGTCCTTTCCCCCTGCGATTTAAAACTCAAGTCCAGTCTCATCCTACGAGCATCCAGACTCATCTTACGGTTTTACTGTCTGCAAACGCGTTTATGCACTGCTGAGCACATCGTTATTTTTAAACTACTAAATCTCGACACAACGTGAAACTTTGCTGCAAGTATCACCAGGGTCCCTGTACATGAACTTGACCATTGTTGTGAATATTATTTCTGTACATTACTTAAATATCGACTTTGACGTTGGCCTGCTGAGCACATCAAAACTATGCTGACAAAACCCTCTTTTAAGCAAACCCCTTCGATACGAACGAACTTGTTAACGTTTGTTTTCATATGTTGGGATATTGATAATACTACAACCCAAGTTTGATGGTCTATGAAGCCTGATTTGTATTTTAGATCCAGCGATTTTGACGGTATGCTGCCCATAGGGTTACACTGTAGAATCCTCGCCGTGGGGAACGAAAATGGCGTCCATGATTCGAGTTGGCCAGACTCTCTCTATAAGCGGCTCTGTTCAAAACATTGTATTACTGCCATCTATAGGATGCAATGCATTATTGTGGTACACATTGGTGAAAAAATACTGCATACTGTATCATACAGTGCCTGCTGCCCACCCCTAGTTTTCAGTGTGTGTGTGTGTGTGTGCGTCTTTTACTTCTCTCTGTGCTTGTTCTGCTCCATCCATCCACTATCCCTCTCTCCATCCCTCCACCTGTCTGTCTGTCTGTCTGTCTGTCTGTCTGTCTCTCTCTCTCTCTCTCTCTCTCTCTTTACACCCCTCTGTCCTTTCCTTCTTTGTTCCATCCATCTTTCCATCCCTCTATTTATCTGCATGTTCTCTCTCTTCCTTTCCCTCTCTCTCCTTCATCTCTCGTCCCTCTCTTTTTACATATCACATCAGTCTTTTCTCCTCTACAAATCCAATGAAGATGGGACACTTGATAAACTGTGAATAAAATCAAAATGCTATCATTTTCAAAACATTCTAACCAGTTATTGAAAGGAGAAATAGTGTTAAGAGAACATATTAAGTGTTAAAACCGAGAAACAAATAATTTTGGTGGACATATTTGCTTGTTTCAAATCTGATAATTGCAACATTTCAAGTAAGTTGGGACGGTACCAGTGAAATGCAATTAACATCCGATTCAGGTAAAACAATACAAGCAAGAACATTTCCATGAATTATATTGACTGACAACATGAATGTCCAGTTATAAAACCATCGCAGTCACTGAGTCACTCAGAATTAAAGGAGCACAATGTAAGATGCCGTTGTTAGCGCGGTGACATGCCTGTCTCAAAATCTGCGCCGTATGAAAAAAATGCTGTTTAAATCAGGGCTTTGAACCGTTATTTTTTTTCTAAACGTTCCGTTCCAAACAGAAACGGAAGTATAACGTTTCTGGTTATGAGTTCCACCAATAAATTGACATTCCCGAACCGGTTAGAACAAAAAAATATTGTTCCCGGAACGGTTAATTTCGTTCCTGTCAGCTGATTACTCCCCATAGGCCTAACTGACGTTAATTAACCAAGAAAGACGGAAGTGCAAATGAGCCAAACAGTTTATTCAAGCGGATGAAATGAATATCCTCCAGAATTTTGTCATTCAGGGACGACCTAAGCGGATAAGTGGAGAATAAACCTCAATGATGAAAATGCGCACTCCACCCTGACTTGGGTCACAGGGATCGCTATGATGGACATTGTGAGTTTGTGATTTGAAGCGGCCATGGATGCCCAATAACGTAGAACATTCTCGGTGCACTTTACACACGCTTCTCTGCAATGTCTTACAATGATGCAATGGAAACTCTGTCCTTTTGTATGACAGTGGTTTCTCTTATTTAAGATGTGGAGTGGAGACTTTGTAATCCACAGCTCTCTCTCCATTCAGTCAGAGAATGTCTGATGTCGCACAGGACATGAACCTCAGCCGTCATGGTAACGTGCGGAGGAAAATAATTACTTTTTTTGTTGTTTGAGGAACGGTACTAGCCGGTATTAACCGGTTACCATTATTTTTAAATATGTGTTCCCGTTGCAGAACATAAAAAATAATAAAGTTTCCGGTTTCATTTCTGTTCCCTGTAAAATATAAAAATTCCTGGTTTTCGTTTTCGTTCCTTGAACCGGTTCAACGCCCTGGTTAATAAACTCGCTGTGAGAATGATTTTCATCACGGAATGCCAGCAGTTGATACAAATCTGAATACGGTATGTAAAGCCCCACGTAAATTTCCCACGACACTCGTTTCTGTGAAAAGTTGCATGTGGGGTTTTCTAACAGCGGACTGTGGAAGTGGTCGCGGGAACCATCGTTCACATACTAATGACTCAAATAAGCATCGGCTGACTCGGGGCCGTGATTAATTACAATCCTACCTAAAGCCCCTATAAAGGGAATGATTACCATAGCTATTACATAAAGTTCTTAATTCCCTTTGAATAATTTGATTGTGTGTATATAATACCGATTTCTGTCATTAAAATCATTATGTAGATTCACGAGATCATGAAACATATTGTCTGTAGTCTTACTCTAGCTATCCAACAATTAGGCATGATCATATCCCGGGCAGGAGATCAGAGGAGTTGTAGACAGGTCCGAGTCAAGATCAGGAAGTCAGGTAGATTGAGTTCAGGTCCAGGTACAGAGGAAGCGCAGGAACAGGTACAGGTAAGGGTATGGGAACAGGATCAAGATCTTAATTACAGGGAGGCAGATACGAGGACAAATACGAAACATGCAAGGTCTGCAGACGATCCGACAAGGACAAACACAAAGAGTGCATACCAATATGCAACCTTGCGTCTTGCACTTGGGCTTGTGTTTTGCTGATGCCCCGCCTCCTCAGTGCAGAAAACAATCAAGTTTCCCTGCTGTCAGCCTAGCCAAAACAACTTTTGGGGCAAGGGCGTAGGTTTGCCTTGAGCTTTGGTAGGGTTTTTTTTTTTTTTTCTTTTAATTACATAGATTCTTTAGATTAATCTGACTGGTATTATGAAATTAATCTAGGCTCATTCAATATATGCGCCCTACCAAAATAATGACTATAAGTAAGGAAGACTGTTTCTTAAGCCAGGTGGTACATTACACCAGGGCTCGCCTCATATCCTTTTCCTAAAATGAACAGTGCTATACAGTAAGCCCCTTTGTCCTGGGAGAATAAACGACCCTTTTTTGCCAAACAATATCGAAAACCTGACTTTTACTCTCACAATGTCGGAGGAATCACAACTTGAAATGAATTCCTTTTGCCAAACGTTTTACAACATGCGGCACACGCAGCAACCGACATGAGCAAGCATAAATCGCATTTAGCTATCGAGTAGTTTGAAAGTTGGAATGTTTTGCAATTATAGCTAGGAGGCTTAGACCCTTTTTAAGACCCGATACTTCAGTTTGTGATACATGCGCCAAAATCGGTACAGGTACTCCTTAGATATTACTATTTTCAGTAGTATGTGGGCCCCTTGAAATTCAAGATGGCTGCCCATTTTTCCAAGATGGCCGCCATACAGATATGAATTAGCAACTGAAACATCTGTTCAAATGGTGAAACAAACACCGAAATTGTCATAGATACTCCTTAGATACACTTCTTTTGAAAAGGCATGCAGGCCACTTGAAATCCAAGATGGCTGCCCATTTTCCTGGGTGGCCACCATACATTTGTGTAAGGTGACTGACACATTTGATAAAATAGTACAAGCATCAAACTTGGTACAAATACTCCATGACATGACAAAAGGATGTCGCTCAATTGAAATACAAGATGGCTGCTCATTTTCCAAAATGGCCGCCACAAACACAGTGACAGTGATACAACCGCCAAACTTGGAAGAAAAAGTAATTGTTGAAATAACTCCTTTGAAAAAATAGACAGTCCGCATGCAATTCAAGATGGCCGCCCATTTCCCAAGATGGCTACTTTACAGACCAGTAACGGATCCGGTGATAACTGAAACAATGGTTCATAGTGTGATACATGCATCCAACATGGTAAAAAATATACTCCTTAAACATTACACTTTTGAAAAGTAGCCTACTTGGAATTCAGTATGATCATCTACACTCGCCTCCAAAAGAGTTGTCGCCTATCCATCTGTTTGGAATAACAGCTAATAACCTGACTTTCAATTAATCACTTGGCTTCAGAAGTCACTCATATGAAAGCTACAACCCTCCCGAATGAAAATGTATGTACAAAAATACATTTCATGCACCAAAGAGAGATTGAACCTTTATTGAACACAGACAGGGCAGATTTTCGCAAGACAAACGTTTTGTCACCTATGGAACATAATGTGAAAATGAGCAGATAAGTCACTTCAAAACACTTCAAATATGCAGATTGCGTGTCATACTTAATCACTGAATCACTCTCACCTCTCCAGAAAATCGACTTTGGCCTTAGGTGTATGTTTAGGGTCATTGTAATCATGGAAAGCAACTAAATGAAAATCAATGGAGTTCAATGAGAGATGGTGACATATTCACTATTCATGGAGCAATACATGTTTAACTTCATGATTTAATAAATGACAAAAGCCCTCAAACACCTGTGGCATGCATGCAGCTCCTCATAAGAGCTGTATCTGTACCATGTTTCACTACACCATATAGTTCTGATGCTATCAGTTCTAAAATGGTTGATCTTGGGATCTTGATTTCAGAGTATGAGTCCCATTAGCCTTCATTTTTGTCAGAATTAGACATACTCTTGGCTGGCTTTTTTGAGACAGGACAGTGGGAGAGACTTCTTTGGTGTTAAAGGTGAAGAATTTGGAAAAAAAAATACATGGTGCCTAAAGTCAAACATGGGAGGGATACAGCTCTTATGTGGAGCTGCATGCATGCTGCTGGTGTGTGAGGGTTTTCATCATTGATTACATCATGAAGTTAAAAATGTATTGCTCTACGAATAGCAAATATGTCACCATCTCTCATTGAACTCCATTGATTTTCATTGTGTTGCTTTCCATGATTACAATGACCCTAAACATATGCCTAAGGCCAAAGTTGATTTTCTGAAGAGGTGTGAGTGAACCAGTGATTAAGTATGACACCCGATCTGCGTATTTGAAGTGTTTTGAAGTAGGGCTGTCCGGACTATTCGACGTAATCGATTACGTCGATTGCGTAAATAAGTCGACGTGTTCAACATACCGTCGTTTACGTGATTTGCGCAACAACAAAAAAAAGAAAGTGACTTGCGCGAGCCGCGAGGTAGACGTGCTAAACAGAAGGCTGAAAGCCTGAGGGTGTCAGTGTCAGACGAAGATGAAGGTGCAGTGGCACCACTAATCAGCCCAATGAAAAAAAAGTGATTTGTGCGAGCCGCGAGGTAGCCTACGTGCTGAAAACAGAAGTGGAGAAAATGACGGGGGCTGCACGTCCGAGAGTGTCAGTGTCAAACAAAGATGAAGGTAACAGTGGCACCACTTATCAGCCCAATAAACGGACAAAGACATCTAAAGTGTGGCGATATTTTAAAGACAAGGCACAAGACCTGGTTGTGTTTCTGTAGGAGACTATATTTATTGAGGAAGTTAAAGTTTTTCAGATCGAGACGCACGGTATATTTCATACTGTTTTATACTGTCGCTATGCTGGCGGCGTGCATAGCAACGACAGGGAGATAAAGCAATGATTCGTAATGTGCCTGTTATAGACGCAATATTCAACACCTTTAGGGTGACAGTGGTCGGGGTGTTTGTAGAAGAGCTTGTATACAAAGTTAAAAAGTAAATGAAGACAACAGAAGTGTGCATATTCCGGCCAACAGCGTGAGATGTGGAGGAGTGAGAGGAAAGCATGCCTGATTCAGAAAGGTCTCTTCCCTTCTCCTCCACGGACGGTGCACGAAGTTCACCTCGCACTATTCAATATTGTTTGTGCCGACTGCAGGTCTAAATAAATAGTAATATTATTATATTAATATAATAAGTCATAATTATGTCGTGCTGAAATTACTAACTGGGTCTATATTAGCGACAGAAAGGGGATAGCGCGTTATTAGGGACCAGCTGTTTTGGTGCGTCAACAGAATGACATGGACAGAGTAGCCTCGACGTTCTTTCCTCGCAGGATACTCATGAAATCTCTGGCAGCCTTTACCCTAACCTATAGTGGCACATATTTGTTTCCACTTTCCTAATACTGTATAACTTGGGCCTCTTTATATATCAGTAAATGTAGGCTAATAAGCTTACTTGATTAGGCCTGTATGTATTATAGTCTATGACTAATTTATACAATGTCCCCTTTTTTTTTTTTTTGAAATCATTGGCCCTAGGTGCACTCTGCTTTATTTGTCTGTTATTTTTCAGGTCAAAATTAAGTGGCATATCACAGTTTTTCCCTTCCAAAAAAATAAATAAAATAATCGCGACTATTCGAAAAAAATAGTTGATAGAATAATCGGGAGGAAAATAATCTTTAGGGACAGCCCTATTTTGAAGTGACTTATCTGCTCATTTTCACATTATGTTCGATAGGCGACAAAACTTTTGTCTTGTCAAAATCTGCCCTGTCTGTGTTCATTAAAGGGCCAATCTTTCTTTGGTGTATGAAATTTATTTTTGTACATACATTTTCATTCGAGAGGGTTGTAGCTTTCATATGAGTGACTTTTGAAGCCAAGTGATTAATTGAAAGTCAGGTTATTAGCTGTTATTCCAAACAGATGGGTAGGCGACAACTCTTTTGGAGGCGAGTGTATGTAGGCCTATATATCAGTGACGTGCGGTGGGATTTATGGCTGGTGAGGCAGTAACTTTTTCAATATCAGATTTTCAAATAAATAATTGCCAAATAGGCCTACCGACAAGTTCCATATGTCATAGCAGCTTTCTTAACATAAGGTAGGCCTACATATTTTGACATACTGCATTTCCGCAGAGAAAATGCTATTAGATCTCTCTCTCACACACACACACACACACACACACACACACACACACAGGATTCAAACAGTGGTCTCACATAAACCACACAGCACCAATGTGGACAGCAGAGCAGAGCAGAGGAGAGGAGAGGAGAGTAGTGGAGAGGAGAGGAGGAGAGAAGAGGAGAGAAGGGGAGGGGAGAGGAGGAGAGAAGGGGAGAGGAGAGGAGAAGAGAGGAGAAAGGAGGAGTGGAGAGGAGCTCAAGGAGAGGAGAGGGAGAGGAGAAGAGAGAAGAGGTGAGGAGATGGGAAAAGAGAGGACAGGAGAAAGAAAAGAGAGGAAAAGAGAGGAGAGGGGGAGAGGAAAGGAGAGAAGAGAGGAGAGGGGGAGAGGAGAGGAGAGGAGAGGAGAGGAGAGGAGAAGAGGAGGGGAGGGGAGGGGAGAGTAGTGGAGAGTGTAAGCTCCTTCACAGCCCACTGCTCTCTCACACACACACACAGGATTCAAACAGTGATCTCACATAAACCACACAGCAGCACCAATGTGGACTGAGCATCACGGCGGATGCTCAATGAAAGACACACAGGATTCAAAACATGGTGTCATATAGACCGCTGAGCACCACGGCGAACAAACCGGTGTGATAGCTTTTGTGATACGCACTGGATTCTCGTGCAAATGTAGGCCTACATCTACTTGTACGAGGCTACGGCAAGCGATGTGGGACAAAGGTGTGGCAGGAAGCGAATGTCAACGTAAACAGATATTACACAAGCTTCGATATGGTCACCAAATATTTTGGGACTGTCATTTCTGTTATGCCTACACTTTGGAATTAAATCAGAGTCTTGTAGTTACACGGGTATATTTGATTTACCTCAACGGTACCCTGTACTCAACTTTACAAACAGTTACCGGGCACATGAGAATCCGGTGCCTATCACAAAACTACCATACCGGACAGAATCACGGCGGATTCTCTCTCTCCCCACAGGTCTCACAAACACAGGCTTCACACACATAGGAAACACTGGTCTTACCTTAACTGGTACATCAGGTCCATGCGCCGCTCTTTCACGGTTCTCATTTACTTTGGCGTTGTGCATGCTAACTACTTTAGCCGGTGCTGTTCATCCAAAGCCACATCTATTCGAGACGCCCCAAACGTCTCCAAAGCAATTTGGCATTGAATATGAGTAGCCGCGAGGATTTGTGTTTCGTGAGGCTCCTTAGTAAATTGTTCAGTCGTAAAATCCCATGCGAATGGTCTTCCACACATTCTCGCCAAACAAGACACAGGAGAAACAAAAAAACTTTTCTGTTGTACCATTCACTTTGAAAGGATCGGGTAGTTCTAATTTTCTGACCGTCACCTGCAGTAGCAAACCCTTCAGCTCTGTCGGTCCTCCATTCTTTATCACATATTTTCCCCTTGGAAATCCAACTTTGAGAATGCTCTTAGTTTCGTTATGAAATCCACTTGTAGCAGTCAAAGTGAACAAGCTAGCCAACAACACCGACTGACTGTATTGTGAACTTCAGATTCGCTATGACGTAACTGGCCAGCAAGACTCAACGCCAGAAGGAGTCTGCGGCCAGGCTACAGCTCGCCTCACTACTGTATCTTTCAGTGGGCGTTATGCCAAAGCGTTCAGAGTAAAGAAATGATAATCACCCGTAGAAAATAGTAGAAAATTATCAGGAATTGAGGGCACACCATACATACTTCTATTAAGTGTATAAAAACGTTTAATACAATATTACCAGGTTTCATTCACAGAACGAGCAAAATGGCGCATGCGCTCAAGCTTGTTAACGAGGGATTGCGCAATCCGGGGTGAGGCCAGTAGATTGCCGAGTGCGTCGCATCATCAGCTATGATTCTTTCCATAGCGAGTAACCACAGCTGATGATGCGACGCACTCGGCAATCTACTTGGTGGACTTTAGTGTCAAATAGTTGACTTGACCGTAATTTAGATATTCTCAAGGTAGTAGCTTCACAAAACACATTCTGCAGACCTTTCAAGAATACATGAAGGACTTTGGACACTGCGGTTTATGTGTGGATACCCTCAACATATTATGAGGTACGTTTGACGTTGTTTTGAGCTGTGCAAGACTTTAAAATGTTGTGTTTTTGAAATGTGTGTAACCGCCGAAAAACGATGCCCGCATTCTATCATATTGCATAGCTGATATGGCTAACAAGGCTAACGTGATATTATCAAACTTTCTCAAAACGCATCCTTTTGCCTTGATTTTGCTCTAGAGTGACTGTATTTCATCCCAAACATGCAAAAATCAGGCAAACTTGTTCCAACTCCGGACAAATCCTTTAACAACAGAGTTGTGTCTGAAGAGTATTTGTAACACGTTTGGTGCTCATATCACTATTTGAACAATTGCTTTAGCATCTCCTGCAGTATTCCCACAGGACTTTCTGGCAGCCATCTTGAAAAATGGGCGGACATCTTGAATTGCAAGTGACAGGCATGCTTTTTCAAATGAGTTAATTCTAAGGAGTATTTGTACCAATTTTGGTTGTATCATTATTTGAACAATTGTTTTATTTTCCTAAGACACATATGAATGGTGGCCATCTTGGGAAATGAATCATCTTGGAAAAGTCACCTGCATGCTTTATCAAAAGCGGTACATCTAAGGAGTCTCTGTGCCAAGTTTGGTGTTTGTATCACAAATTGTTTCAGTTGCCAATTTATATTTGTATGTATGTAACAAATATTTGAGCGTTTTAAAAATGTCATTCAAAAATGTCAAAACATTCATGTCACACTAAAGGACAGAAATTCAAAACTGAGCCAGAAACAAATGTATCAACATGATTATTTTGTCTTTTGATCATAATGTAATGTTGTAGTCAATATTGACCTACAGTTTATGCTAAATCATAGATTATCAGCCTATCGTAACACTTAATGACAGCCATGCGGTCATTAAATTTAACCTGCAGAGCTCATAAGACTCATACTGGAGTGTGACGTTGGCATGACCATCACACCTCACCCTCTTTGTAGGTATGCTATGACTGTCACACCATTGAACCTGTAGTGTGTAGTGGCCAGTGCCTGTTTGGTATCTCAAGGTGGACAGCTCTTTTATGCTATATTGAGCTCTCCACAGCATACTTTATTCATCTATACTTCTCTATACTCTCTCACTCATCTTTCCTTCACTGTTACCATTGTATTTTATGGTTTCAAAGCACCATCAATGACATTTTGTATCCTTTGACAGTATCTAGAATCAACAGCAAATATTCATCAACGATGCATCAAAGTATACATTCCAATGGTCAATAAAGGAATAAGTAATTTGAATAAACAATATTAATCTAGTCCAACAACAAAATAAACAAAAAATGTAAAACCAGTTGTTTTAAAACCTATTTCTCAGATATCTAGTCCTTTGGTGTGACCTGTTTGTCCTTTGGTGTGATACTTCAACGTGTCAAACCATAGGACTTTTGCCATTACACCATAGGACTTTTGAGCTTTTGAGTTAAAAAAAGCCATGTCATTGCCAACTGAAATACAATTTCACCTTTAGTAAGATGCATTTGCATACATCAACATAAGAAAAAAATATGAAAAATATACACTATTGTCAGAATGTATTTTATGGGTGTGACACCAAAGGACTACAAAACTAATACATCTTGTGGTAGCAAAACATAATTGATTGATTGAAGAACTCTGAGAGAAAAACCTAAAATCCACTTGCCATTGGTTTCTTAAGGGTCTAAAGTCACAATTTATGTACCGCTGGAGCTTCAACAATAGATAACTAGATTGCATTTCCTCACAGAAAATGCTGGAGTATGCTTGCCCGTCTTGCATTGGCTGCCCTTCATGCATGCCTTGCCTTTCATGCATGAATTGCCCTCCATTTATATGCTGCCCTTCATGCATACACAACATACAGTTAACCATCTAGACATGAGCTAACTTCCTGTTTGGTATGTATCATATTGGCAAAAACACAGAGCCCCCCAGTGGCCGTATTGCACTGAATTCGGTATGTGCCCTCTGGGTGTACTGGGTGTACTGGAGATCATGTGTGAGAAATTCCGTTGCTGAGATATGAGCTAACTTTCTGTTTGGACAGAGCGTTTGTCTTTGTTGTCAAATTTGATTGGCTGCTGTGCCCTGATGCTTTCAGCTATTGCTCTGTAAATTTCAGCATAGGTGCAGAATAGTCCAATGGTGGTCTGATAAAAATTATAGGACGAGCTGAAAACAAATGTGGGCGGAGCATCATTTTTATTGATTTTGGAATATGTCAAAATGGCGGGAAATTCATGGTGGTAAATATGACATCATAGTATGCGTTGGATTCGGCTTTACCCAAGGATTACCAAGCGTTTGATGAATTGAGGTCAATACAGGCCAATATGGTCAAAAACACATTTTTGCTTATATATATATATATTGATATTAGGGCTGGGCAACGTTAACGCATTAACGGTGCGTTAACTATTGGGATCAATATCGCCCGACGATTTTGTTAACGCTTAACGCAGCAAGGTTTTTTGTGGGTTTTTTTAATCCTTTTATGACCGTCGTTCGTTACTTTTATTTTGAAAGCGTCAGCGCACTTCTGCTACTGCTTCCAGTGACTGCTGTCAGAGAAAAAGACATCAGGGTCTAGAAAAGTAGGCAAAACAAAATAGGCATAGCCTAGAAGGCAGTCAACTTATGAATGGACATTTTCTGTACAAAGTTCTACATCTACAGTCTTCATTCAGCTCTTGAGCAGGATGTGACTAGCCTTTGAAGCTGGCAAGGTTGTAAAAATATTTTAGGCATAGCATGACACCTTGTTATGCTGTGTATCAGCTGTCAATAATGCCACGCGAACTAAGTGTAGGCTACATAGCTGTCTAATAAAGCCCCAATCAAAAAGCCGACCACGAGATATTAAATTCCTCAGGGAACGTTTCGGTTTCTACATCTGCGCTGCGCGTGCATAGAAGGCGCTGGCTCACTGTGGAGGCTGTCTACATCATCGCGCAGCACGTTGGTTTGGGAGCACAAAACAGGCTTCACGGCACAGTTGAAAAATCAGCAGAAAAAGAGTGAAATTTTTGCTGACGCTTCCTTGCTTCTAGCATCTGCGCATCACAAAGTTATATTCACCTTTCATATCTGTGTCAACAGATTTCGTGGAGCCCTAGTTTAGTGTAGCCAATGGTAACTCCACTCTCTTTGAGACAGAGAGAAGGAGGGGCATTCCCACAGACACACGTCTGCCTGTTGCCTGTTCATTTCAAGTGAGAAGTTTTTTATTTCTTGAAGGCCCATTATCCTAATTTGAGCTTCTATTTCAGTTCAGTTCAAGATCTTAAATAGCCTTGTTTAATAGTTGTATAAAATAATTTGTTTCATTAGGCCTAGGCTACATTGGATAGGCCTATGGCTACTCTATAATTTAGTCTGGTAGTCTGTATGTTGGGCAAATAGGCTACATTTCCATTTTGAAAGATATAGGCCTAATATTACATACACAGGATAGGTAACAATGCTATGCAAAATATGATTAGCCTATAATTGGCCTACTTCATCTTAAGAAATGTCAATGTCTAAAGGGGCTAAAATTCCAATTCCTTCTGTGGTCGGCTGTGATAGGCTACAGTGAAGGCCTAATCAGTGATTTTCAAAAAAATGGTGCTTTTGAAGTGGCTTTTAAATTCATTTTTTTTGTTTCGCATGCTATGCGAATAATCGTGATTAATCACAGAAAGTCATTGAGTTAATGCGATTAAATATTTTCAAGTTTGCCCACCCCTAATATGTTTATAAACATAGTATAAAATTGTTATGTTTCCTCTCGGGATAGTCTTGATGATGTATATAAAGTTGGGTTCTGATACAAGTAGCCAAAGTTGGGTTCCGATACAAATAGCCGTTGCAGAGAATTGAGCTCACTTCCTGTTTGGAGTCTTTGCCGCAATATTTGATTGGCTCCTGTTTAAAAACGGTTTGATAAATCATTCCAGAACTTTTAGGGTAGATGTATCTCAGTCCGAAGATGCCCGTGACGATTGGTGAAAAATTGTGGGCAGGGCGTCATTTTTATTGATTTTCACAAAATTCAAAATGCCAGGGATACCAAGTTTTTGAAATTCTGACGCATGGCAAGCATACTAATTATCCACAGAATTAACCAAAAATATGATGTCACACCACAGGACATTGTTTTCTGTGACAAAGTTTCATAAGTCCAGACGGTCTCAGAAAAACAGGAAAAAATTTAAGCCTTGCCACTTGCTAAAATAGACACCTTGAAAAACATGCCAGGGTTGTTAAGACAAATGACTGAGCTTTGATTATTTTTAAAAAAATGTTTTAATATGGAGAACCAGGCTTGCGACAGTCACACCATAGGACAAATGTGACATTTGACTCAAAATTAAGTATACTTATTTAAGCTCTGGATTTATTACACATTACTTTTTCACAACAACAACATTAGTTTAATCATTTAAAGCACTGACAATTTTGAAAGCATGAATTTATTTAATTTTAAAGGGGTATGCCACTATTTTGGGGCTTAATACAGTTAAAATCGCTGGACAGTTTTTATAAAGGTGGTAAAGTGTCTTATTTTTCATGTAAGCCGTTATATTGCTTTAAGACAAGTTAAAAGAGGGAGCATGTTGCTAAGCTAGTGGAAGTCAATGCATCCGTGTAGCATGTAGCATGTTAATTAAAAAAAAAATAATTAAAAAAAAATTGGTCGGGACTATTTTATATCCCTTGAATATTGGTTGTGACATGTCACGTTCGTCCCTACCCAAATCTACGCCCATGTTTTGGGGGACTATTCTTCATTTACCATCCTGTTTGAAAGTAAGAATCTACTTTACCATTGGCCTTTTGCAAGATATTGAAATAGAATGCTGTAGTGTGAATAGAATGCTGCAGTGGTGTCATCACAACATATTACATCATGGTACGGTTGCACGGTTGCAAGGTTGCAAGGTTGCATGTTGGAATGCACACATAGACAGGATTAGATATACACAGAGGAATCAAGAGGGAGATGGGATACAGCTGGGAGGTTAACGAGAGACAAGGAGTAGAGACAGGTGGGGACGATCAGACAGAACAGAGAGTAGAGCAAAGAAAGTGGATCTAAGAAGAAGCGTCATTTTGTTTCTTTTCCGGTATCCACTTTATGTCGGGTGAACGCCCCCTTAGGAGACCTTCGGTTAGGAGACCTTCGGAGTCCTGAGGTTGAGAATCAATTAAGTCCCCTCAGCGCTGTAGATGGCGGTAGCGCACGTCTTGCGCCAACACCTCCAAAAGAGAAGAAGAAGTAGGGGACAACGCCCCCTTAGGAGACCCAACTTGAGCACACGCTTTTGCATTGAGTGGGCGTGTTTTGCGATATCTTGGTCTCATTCAGTATTTTTGGAGTAGAGTCACAGGTGATAGAAAACAGGTAGAGAGAGAATCAGGTAGACAAAACCAGAGACAGTCAGAGACAAACAGGCAGAGAGACAGACAGGGGACCATTCCATCAACGGCGTTAATCCCAAATATGAGTTCAAGTCGCTAAACTGCACTATTTCTAGACACAGATCCTTGCTAACCTGAAACTCAGCTGAGTTGCCATAGTAATTTATGCTCCTAGACGGTGGGCTAGATTTCGTAGCTCCTTTAGAAAATGATTTTCGTTCTCACTCTCGAGTGGCAACTTGATTTTTCTAATACGACCTCCTGACAATATGTAAAGCCATATTCTGGCTGTTGCCAAGCTGAAAAGTTTCACGTTGTTATTAAAAAATAACGAAAATAAAACAGACTGGGGGTGACTGGGTAGCTCCCAGGTTTAACACCGGGCTAATTAAATCAGTGCTACAAAGAATTTCAACCTGTTGGAAATATCGTCACAACGGGACCGTTCCACATATTCCCACCAGCATTTTGCAAGATCAAAGTGCACCAATCTCCAAATTTAAGTACTTTAACCGCAGAGATACACCAGCGGCGACGCGATTCAAGCGACAGAGTGTAGCAGCAAGCGATACGAGAGATTGAGGAGACTAGAGTATGTCCGTACAGGCAGAAGGCAAAGCATTCAAGCATTCCCATTGGCTGTGGTCACTGACCTCTATACAGTCATTGGCTGTCGCGGCTTGTCGCCGAACCGCGTCATAGAAAGTTGAAAAGATTTCAACTTCAAATTGTCGCGCTCGTCGCGCAAATCGCTCTAGTCTCCAGAATCGCTTCTGTCTCTCGACTCAATACAAAGTCAATTACTTCCGTCGCGCGACTCGCTCAGATCGCCGCTGGTGTATTTCTGCGGTAAGTCTTTGGGGTGACAATTGCCGTTAAAACGACAATAATTACCATTATCTTTAATTTCGGGGGATTTCTGATAATTAGCACATTTTTAGGAAACTTTTATTGTCTTAATAATAAGATTAGGGCCGAACAATTTCGACCAAGGAGAAAAAGGTGTAGATGGCACAGTGGGCAGGTGCACTGTGTAATATGCGGGCGCGCCGGGTTCTAGTCTTGCATGGCGACATGTTTAGAGATGAAAACTTTGAACGTAATTTGCCTATTCTCTCCTTTGATGTCGCTTTGTGGCTGGCTTCCTTTGCTATCAAGCAATAGGCCTGCAGATAAATGTAGACCTTTACATTTTGCAGCATAGGCAATAAAAAATCGTCTTCGCAACCACCTTGCAGACACCAACGTAATGATTCAAGAATTTATCTATGCCTAACATTTTACTTGTGCTTTATTTTATCCTTAAACAAAGTCTTCTGAAAGATAAAATTAAAACACCTTTCATGATGCGTGTGAGCAAGCGAGTGAGCAAGGCAGACAGGCAGAGATACGAAGAGAAATTTTGTTTGTCTTTTGTGTTTTTTCTGTTTTTGTAACTATCAGATGCAATGTCAATGGCACAGACCAAGTTTCTACAAAGA
>NW_026945646.1:37500-42850 GCF_034702125.1 Engraulis encrasicolus | reverse complement strand
GGTGAATAAAAACCTAAGATACACACTGAAAAGAGCATTTTGACTGGAGGATGGACTATCCTTTTATATTGGACTAGCGTTATCCTTTTGGAATATTTTCTGCTGTGTGGCGGTTTTTCAAGGTTAATAGGCTGCTATGTTGTATCATCTGTGTCTGTGTCTTGTTTGGCGTTTGCTTGTCTTTTTTTCCCCGCCAAGTTGGCCTTCTCTGTGTTCCCTGTGCAGTGCTTGAGTCTTGAAAGGTTCTTCCATAACGTTTCTCCACCATAGTGTGTATCGGTCTCTTCCTCAGCTTTAATCCCCTGTGCCTTGCTTGGTTATTGTTGTCCACCATTTTTCATTTTATGCCTTTTATTTGTTTTTATTTGACAGTGTGTGTGAGATGGTAACAGGAAGCGATGGGGGATGATCGAGAAATGCCCCTGAGCCAGAATTAAACCCCAGGCCTCCGATGTAACCGTCAGTGCCCGTAACTGTTGAACCACGACCTGGCCCAGCTCACCTTTTTTTGGAATAGTAATTTTACACTTTCCCTAAAATTAAATAAAATCACATGACTTTTACATCTCCTGTTCTTACAGCTGCTCTTTGAGTCTGGTGATATTACTTCTTAGCGTGTATCACTGAACCAGATGATACAAAAAAATTAATTGTACTGGTCCCATTCTTTCAATGATACATGCAAAGAGGTAATATCACCAAAATCAGAGAACAGCTGGAAGTACAGGATAACAGTGTTTGACCGTTCTTTAGAGTTTTTGTTTATTCTCTACACCATCTTCTTTAATTTCTGTGCAGTGCTGGAGTCTGAGCGTCTGCAGCACCTCTTCCTGAACAAGCTGAGAGACGTGGCGGCCGCCTGGAAACAGCAGCTGCCTGCCGCCCCCGCGGCCCCCTGCCGCTACAGCCGCACCTCTGCACACGCAATCCGCAACACACGCCGCAAGATGGAGGACAGGCACGTCACCCTGGCCGCCTTCAACCAGCTCTTCGGCATCCAGGTGAGCCATCGTCAATGAGGCAACAATAATACTAGCCCCATAATGTTCATAAATAGTGTACTTACCACCACCATAAAATTCAAGTATTTATGACTGGGAAACTTCTGGGATAATTATCCATGTTCGCCATGTTTATGAATTTTCCAGAAAAACATTTTTAGCTGCAAAACTACTGTATTTTGTCAGACTAGTAAACATGAGTTTATTATTTACTAAACATTCATGATACTCAGTGCACTTTAAAAGCAACGATCAAATGTTTACCTGTACCATATGAAGAGCAAGCTGGGGGGGGGGGGGGGGGGGGGGGGGGGGGGGATACTTCATATTCCCAAAGGCGCATCGAAAATCGCACTCAGTTACAGTACAGCAAGCCACTGTAGGTGGAAATAAGTGAATCTCCTGGGGAACTCCTGTTGTCATTGTGACGCAACACTCCACAGCACACAGTGCTCACTGCACACAACGGAATGTATGCCTCACCTGTGCAAGGGGGCAGACCCAAATGGCGACCGAAAGGGAAGAGAGCAGTGCGGCCGGCTGGTATCCCCCCCATGCTCAAGGTACCTCATCCATGGAGGGAGGAATGTGTTGTGGTTAATTGGGTTAATTTTGCTCCCCTCACCAACCTGGCCGGTCGGGAATTGAGCTGACACCCCTCAGGCTACAAGTCTTACCCATGAACTTCCAACAAAGTCCTAACCCAGGGCCCCAGACTGGGCTGCTCAGGTTTAGGGCGAAACTAATATTGCCTGACGCAAAAGAAAAAACCAAAACGCTTCGCTCAGATGGCTTCTCCCCTAGCTCAGATTCTTATTTTCTATTTTTTTATGTTGACTTTTATATTATTTTATTATTATTATCATTTTACCCTTATGTTTTATCTAAATGTTTTACATATTCTTTGACTCATGTAATTCCTTCTTCTTCCATGTTTCCCCTGCCTTTTGGTTTTTTTTATTTTTATGCAATTGTTAATCTTGTGAGCACATTGAGTTGCACCTGTGTATGAAATGCGCTATACAAATACCTGTGCCTGCCCCTTGCCTTACAGGAAAGGACAAACTATTTTAGTGTCAGTTGGCTCTGCTAAATGCACCTTTATTTTGTCTATACCAGATATCAGAAATATGCAGCTGAAAGCATAAGGTCTTTGGCAGCTGATAGGCTTCATAGGCAATCAAGCAACAGCAAGGCCACTGACTATGATCAGAACAGTCAGTCCCCTTTGAGAAACCATAGCCATTCGTTTCGAACGCTATTGCATTTATGCACTTTACGTCTGCATTTCAGCAGGCATACCAGCTGTTTTTTTTTTTGTTATGGAAAGTAGTTGGCATGCCTATACTTTCAAAGAGTGCTATGCGACTACACAATAGTGCGGTACACAAATTGGGATGGTGCCCCTACCTTGAATTTTGGAAGAAGAGATGGGCCTAATCACTCCTGAGCTGAAAAGCTCTGTTCAAACATGTTTCCGACTACAATCTCTTCATAACCAAAGTAAAGAACCCATTTCAGTCTGTGATTTATAATGGTGCACACGTAGAGTTTGCACACATCATCCATTGTTCAGGTGGTACACCAGAAAAGAACCAGTGGAAAAGAAACCAGTCTGTACACTGGAAGGCACTCCCAAATGCATCCACTGTATCATTTTATGGACCTCTTTTGTTTCTTTTGATTTCTTTTATGCACTTTTACATGATGGCACATTACACTCAGTGGATGCTTTTATCCAAAGCGACTAGCAGTTATTGGGCAACAGTATTGTTACAGCAGTGGTTCTTACCTTTTTCTTGAGCAACCCCTAACCTGTGCCCTAGACAAGCAGCACACACCCCAACGCCAAACGTCTACACGTGATACGCACAAAAAATGATGAAAGTGGAATAATTACAAATGATTCTTGCGTTAGACATTAATCAATTACTCTTAAGACTTTACATTAGGTTCAAATGTGATTTAGTTTGTCTTGAATTTGACTTGATTATATGTTTGGAAGCAGAATTTTGAGTCACAAATGAAATCTCTGCGCACACCCAGTTTCCCGCCCCCAGTTAAGACCACTGGGTTACGTCCCTGGAGCAATGAAGGGTGTTTAGGTGCCTTGCCCAAAAGCACTTCAGCCCGCAATCTAAGGGAGAGGTGAGGTGGATTCGAACCTGCCACCCCTGAACTAAGACCACTTGCCTAGCCATTACACCACGGCTGCCTCCATTCATAATGGCCACGTTTACCTGATGTTATTATTTCCTAATGAATACATTCGATTAAATAGTCAGTCCAGAGTGTACATTGCTCATTCATTTAATTCCTCATTGGAGTAATTAGGTTTTATTCTGAGTTAATTCACCTTTCGAAAAGCCACGCCCCTAGTTTATTGTTTGCTACGTCCGTCAAAAACTTAGAACCAGGCACACGTTTTGCTGCATTCCATAGAAATGTGTGTAGCCTACACGTCTTGTATAGGCCTACACACGCTGATTACCAGAAGCCAGAGTCAAACTGTGAAATACAACAACTGATGATGGTGATGTATTGTCTGTAACCAGGACATTTTGATAGTGCTTGTGTAAACTAGGACATTGCAGAAATTAATGAAATGCCCCATGTAACTGAGCACTGCGCTGTGTGTCCTGTGCTCAGGATGGCGTGACAGCAGTACAACGCGGTGTTTGACGGGCACGGGGAGTGGGACGCCGCCCACGTTGCCGCCACCCACCTGCACGTGGTGCTGACCACAGGACGGCCTGTCAGGACGCCCAGCGCCCGCCGTCAGGACACCTTCAGCCACGTGGACGATCTCCTTCCAAAGGTCGAGGCCAAGAGAGAGTCTGTCGCAAAGCTCACATGAGCTACACATCTGATCCCATCAAAAGGAAAAAAGATCAAAGGCATGCATTCTTCCCAGGGAGTCTGATATAAAGGCTCTAGTTAGGATTAAAAGTTGAATTAATCACTGCGCCGAGTCAGCCGATGCTTATTTGATCAGTTTAATGAATGATGACGTGCGCGACCAACTTCCACGGTCCCGCAGTCACAAAAAACCCCAAATGCAACGTTCGACTAGAGCACCCGACCAGTGTCGTGGAAACCACTTCTCCATAAAAAAATCAATTACATACCGTATTCCAGATTTGTATCAACTGCTGGCATTCGTGATGAAACACATTCTCACAGCGAGTTTTTATAAAACAGCTTTTTTCCGTACGGTGTAATTTTGAGACTGCATCCAGGGCACCGCACAAACTGCCATCCTACGTTGTGTCCCTTTAAGCTAAAATAGTTTGGTTTTCATGTATTATTCTAATACTAGTATCAAGAATTATGAGAAATTATTACTTGGTTATATTTTCATTATTACACAACAGCACCATAAAACATTTTTAGAAAGTCATGTGAAAGTACAGTAGAAAGAACCGCTGGCAAGATATTGAGTTGCAAAATGAATGATTCAATGCAATGTATCTTTTTTTATGTGGCATGTTATGTCACCTCCATTGAATAAAATGTGTTTTTTTTATGTCTCCTCTTTGTGCCTCCTGTAGCATCTGCAGAGTGGCAGTTAGGGTTTCACTGGCATTGGCTTTCAGCCTGGCATGATAAAATGTGTTGTAATATGGTGGTAAATAAGGCGTTTCCCCCCCTCTGTTTCGCATGATGTGTGCTTACGTTTTTGCGGAGTTGCAGTACCGTGGGGCAGTCGCTGCTTGCTGGCGAACTGCTGCACGTGTCCTGCTAGGGGACTCCCAGGCCATGCTGGTCAGAAGGGCGAAACCGTCACCCTCATGGACCCCCACAAGCCAGAGAGAGAGTGGTGATGATGAAGTGGCAGAGGTGCTGAGCTTACTGATATTTATAGGTCATCATAGGGGAAACAGTCACCCTCATACCTCAACTCCCAAGCTCTAAGAGAGAGTAATGGGAATACAGGGTCCATCATATAATCATAGGCCATCGGGGAGGTCCACCTCATGGACCATCTCAAGACCCACCACAAGCCCAAGAGAGAGGGGGGGTGCTCATAGAATTACAGTAATTATAACATTTGGTAATCTCATGATCGCCCACAATGCCAGAGAAAGGGAATGCACGGCGATGCAGGGCAGTACGGTACTGTGGCCATGTGGGGGCCATCATCATACATGTATCAGCACGTCATGTGACAAGAGTCTAACGCAGCCCATCCGCCGCATCTTATTGTGGTCATGAGTTGTTACCTCTTCAGAATGGGCCCGGTGACAACAAAGTTTTGCATCTTAAAATCAGGTTTTTCGAAAATGACTGTGTGAAGCGTTAGTATATGAAATTTCTTACAAAATCTGAAGTCTATTTTCACCCTGAAA
>NW_026945646.1:30000-32500 GCF_034702125.1 Engraulis encrasicolus | reverse complement strand
GTATTACATAAGGTTTTTAGGTGTGTGTGTGTGTGTGGGTGTGTGTGTGTGTGTGGGTGTGTGTGTGTGTTGTGTGTTGTGTGTGTGTTGGTGTGTGTGTGTGTGTGTTGTGGTGTGTGTTGTGTGTGGTGTGTGTGTGTGTGTGTGTGTGTGTGTGTGTGAGAGCATGATCATGAGCATAATAAGCTGTCAGTTGTTTTAGTCTTTGTTGTGTGTGTTTTGCTTTGAAACCATACATGAGTGTGCTCATGTGTATTTTAGAAAACAGGGGCTGTTTTCATTTGCCTTCTCTGGGGCATTTGTTTCCGAATGGCCCTTTTTCGCCTGTATTTAAACCCGGGCCAACAACCGTAGTCTTCGCAGTCTTAAACTGACATGAATGAATATACGTAATATATTGTGTGCGACTAACCATATGTGACATTTTGTAAAATCTTGCTCTGAGAGCATCTTTGCTGCTGGTAATGCTTTCTGTTTTGGTCTGGAAACCTTTGAGTGCCGAACTGTGTGTATATGTAGGAGATTTGTAAAGCAACTATGCTAACATGCGAACCACATATCATCACGTTTGATTACATGTAGTTTTTACTTCGCTTGAAGTGCCGCTTCTTCTGCACGATCTCGCCTTCAGATTTCTGTGTAGCTGTCGAACAGAGCCCGAGATGCTCCTTGACGTGGCTGGGGTGCATTTCTCAAACCAAATTGCTTACTACATTAGCTACTTCGGTGTTTTCTATGCATTTCCCATTTGGCACTACCGAAGTTGCTAACAGGCTAACAACTTCTCTTTTTGAGAAACTCACCCCCAGGACTGGTAATCTGGGCATACAGTACATTTTCTCGGTTGGAACCTAATCGTAAAATATCGTAGCAGAGGCTGTTGTTGCATGTGTGTGAGGGCTGGCCTATGCCCAAAATGCCCAGACGTTTGTCAATCCCAGTCCAGCCCTGCGGGTGGCTGTCAAACAGAGGCGGAGAGTGCCTGATGTGGTGCCTGTGCGCTGTGAACCTGTAGAGTATCGTGCATGTCCAACAGGGGAGGGAGATTAAGATCTTTGCCGTATGTGCAGCAATCTGTGCAGTCCCCATCTCAGCTGACTCACACGTTCCCACACCGTGGTGGGTTGTTGTGGTTGTGTGTGTGTGTGGTGTGTGTGTGTTGTGTGTGTGTGTGTGGTGTGGGTGTGTGTGGGGTGAGTGTGTGTGCGCGCGTTACAATGCGAGTGCAGGCAGCGTTATGACTGCGTACTTGTGGTTTGTGTGTGGCGTGAGGCGCGATGATGAGAAAGTGGCATGACCTCACTGCAAAACATCCCTCTCCCTTCCACCCCTCTACCTTCATATCTCATGTGAGCCAATAAGGTATAGTACTTTTTATGAACCAATATGTCATTCAGCCAGGTCTTATCCCTTATTGTAAGATACAAAATTAAATTGAAACAAGGGGGCGCACTTCAGCCTGCGTCCAGATTATAACCATGAACGTGTAGTCTGACACCAGAAAACTGGCCCGGGTCATTTCCTGATCCTTCCCCGTCTCTCTCTCTCCTACCTCACTTCCTGTCTCCTTCACTGTCCTGTCAAAAATAAAGGTATAAAAACCTGTAAACAATTGGAACATCCATTTTGCCCATCACTGATTGTTACACACAGACAGTGTTAGGATCCTGTTATCTCCAGTGGCAGTAATTGCTCAACTTGCCACTAAGTGGCTTGTCTAGTTTTCTGGCTAGGCACACCTTGCATGTAACGCTATGTACATATATATAGGTACAGCCTCTCTTGTTTGGGTTCATTCACATTGGATTTGAGCAAACATCCGGAAACATTTTGATAAACTTTTAAGTGAAAGCTGCCCATAGCTACAGTTTTTCTACTGACATGCCAAAAAATTGTTCAACATATCAAATGTTTAAACAAACAAACAGTCACTTGGCAGAATTAACAATCCCAATGACATCTCCGGTAAAATCTGCACCAATCAGATCCTTCATGTTTACAAGCTGTGAGTATAGCACTGAAGGTTTGCCATCCCAGTAGGCTGTCTGTTCGCCAAAACTACCTGGCTCTTCCCACCTGTGTGCCTACATGAGGACTAGTAAGGCCTCAAGGCAATTGACATCCTCCGGCCCTTTCCTACGGCCTCTGTCCTCTGGCCGCTATGGAGAAAACAACAAACGCAGAGTGACTTTTCTGGGGGCTTACCGCAATCAACAACCCCGATGCAAAATGAGAAAATGACTCTGAATGGATTTTTTGTTGTTGTTGCAAGATTTTGAATAAAAACTTGAACATGGAACCTGAACATGGATGGCTGGAGCTACAGGAAAGAGATGAGGGGAAGTAATTGACTTGCAACGCCATTAGGACGGGTTTACTTCTTCCACCTGTCTGACAAGGTGGATAATAAACATCATCTTTGCTCAGCTGCGGGTATTCCATAAGGGTGCTTTAGTCACTAACGGGCGTTCACATACCACGTGGCTTGAGGCACAGAATG
>NW_026945646.1:7500-12500 GCF_034702125.1 Engraulis encrasicolus | reverse complement strand
CCCCCCCCCCCCCCCCCCTCCCCCCCCTCCCCCCCCCCCCCCCCCCCCCCCCCCCCCCCCCCCCCCCCCCCCCCCCCCCCCCCCCCCCCCCCCCCCCCCCCCCCCCCCCCCCCCCCCCCCCCCCCCCCCCCCCCCCCCCCCCCCCCCCCCCCCCCCCCCCCCCCCCCCCCCCCCCCCCCCCCCCCCCCCCCCCCCCCCCCCCCCCCCCCCCCCCCCCCCCCCCCCCCCCCCCCCCCCCCCCCCCCCCCCCCCCCCCCCCCCCCCCCCCCCCCCCCCCCCCCCCCCCCCCCCCCCCCCCCCCCCCCCCCCCCCCCCCCCCCCCCCCCCCCCCCCCCCCCCCCCCCCCCCCCCCCCCCCCCCCCCCCCCCCCCCCCCCCCCCCCCCCCCCCCCCCCCCCCCCCCCCCCCCCCCCCCCCCCCCCCCCCCCCCCCCCCCCCCCCCCCCCCCCCCCCCCCCCCCCCCCCCCCCCCCCCCCCCCCCCCCCCCCCCCCCCCCCCCCCCCCCCCCCCCCCCCCCCCCCCCCCCCCCCCCCCCCCCCCCCCCCCCCCCCCCCCCCCCCCCCCCCCCCCCCCCCCCCCCCCCCCCCCCCCCCCCCCCCCCCCCCCCCCCCCCCCCCCCCCCCCCCCCCCCCCCCCCCCCCCCCCCCCCCCCCCCCCCCCCCCCCCCCCCCCCCCCCCCCCCCCCCCCCCCCCCCCCCCCCCCCCCCCCCCCCCCCCCCCCCCCCCCCCCCCCCCCCCCCCCCCCCCCCCCCCCCCCCCCCCCCCCCCCCCCCCCCCCCCCCCCCCCCCCCCCCCCCCCCCCCCCCCCCCCCCCCCCCCCCCCCCCCCCCCCCCCCCCCCCCCCCCCCCCCCCCCCCCCCCCCCCCCCCCCCCCCCCCCCCCCCCCCCCCCCCCCCCCCCCCCCCCCCCCCCCCCCCCCCCCCCCCCCCCCCCCCCCCCCCCCCCCCCCCCCCCCCCCCCCCCCCCCCCCCCCCCCCCCCCCCCCCCCCCCCCCCCCCCCCCCCCCCCCCCCCCCCCCCCCCCCCCCCCCCCCCCCCCCCCCCCCCCCCCCCCCCCCCCCCCCCCCCCCCCCCCCCCCCCCCCCCCCCCCCCCCCCCCCCCCCCCCCCCCCCCCCCCCCCCCCCCCCCCCCCCCCCCCCCCCCCCCCCCCCCCCCCCCCCCCCCCCCCCCCCCCCCCCCCCCCCCCCCCCCCCCCCCCCCCCCCCCCCCCCCCCCCCCCCCCCCCCCCCCCCCCCCCCCCCCCCCCCCCCCCCCCCCCCCCCCCCCCCCCCCCCCCCCCCCCCCCCCCCCCCCCCCCCCCCCCCCCCCCCCCCCCCCCCCCCCCCCCCCCCCCCCCCCCCCCCCCCCCCCCCCCCCCCCCCCCCCCCCCCCCCCCCCCCCCCCCCCCCCCCCCCCCCCCCCCCCCCCCCCCCCCCCCCCCCCCCCCCCCCCCCCCCCCCCCCCCCCCCCCCCCCCCCCCCCCCCCCCCCCCCCCCCCCCNCCCCCCCCCCCCCCCCCCCCCCCCCCCCCCCCCCCCCCCCCCCCCCCCCCCCCCCCCCCCCCCCCCCCCCCCCCCCCCCCCCCCCCCCCCCCCCCCCCCCCCCCCCCCCCCCCCCCCCCCCCCCCCCCCCCCCCCCCCCCCCCCCCCCCCCCCCCCCCCCCCCCCCCCCCCCCCCCCCCCCCCCCCCCCCCCCCCCCCCCCCCCCCCCCCCCCCCCCCCCCCCCCCCCCCCCCCCCCCCCCCCCCCCCCCCCCCCCCCCCCCCCCCCCCCCCCCCCCCCCCCCCCCCCCCCCCCCCCCCCCCCCCCCCCCCCCCCCCCCCCCCCCCCCCCCCCCCCCCCCCCCCCCCCCCCCCCCCCCCCCCCCCCCCCCCCCCCCCCCCCCCCCCCCCCCCCCCCCCCCCCCCCCCCCCCCCCCCCCCCCCCCCCCCCCCCCCCCCCCCCCCCCCCCCCCCCCCCCCCCCCCCCCCCCCCCCCCCCCCCCCCCCCCCCCCCCCCCCCCCCCCCCCCCCCCCCCCCCCCCCCCCCCCCCCCCCCCCCCCCCCCCCCCCCCCCCCCCCCCCCCCCCCCCCCCCCCCCCCCCCCCCCCCCCCCCCCCCCCCCCCCCCCCCCCCCCCCCCCCCCCCCCCCCCCCCCCCCCCCCCCCCCCCCCCCCCCCCCCCCCCCCCCCCCCCCCCCCCCCCCCCCCCCCCCCCCCCCCCCCCCCCCCCCCCCCCCCCCCCCCCCCCCCCCCCCCCCCCCCCCCCCCCCCCCCCCCCCCCCCCCCCCCCCCCCCCCCCCCCCCCCCCCCCCCCCCCCCCCCCCCCCCCCCCCCCCCCCCCCCCCCCCCCCCCCCCCCCCCCCCCCCCCCCCCCCCCCCCCCCCCCCCCCCCCCCCCCCCCCCCCCCCCCCCCCCCCCCCCCCCCCCCCCCCCCCCCCCCCCCCCCCCCCCCCCCCCCCCCCCCCCCCCCCCCCCCCCCCCCCCCCCCCCCCCCCCCCCCCCCCCCCCCCCCCCCCCCCCCCCCCCCCCCCCCCCCCCCCCCCCCCCCCCCCCCCCGTCCCCCCCCCCCCCCCTCCCCCCCCCCCCCCCCCCCCCCCCCCCCCCCCCCCCCCCCCCCCCCCCCCCCCCCCCCCCCCCCCCCCCACCCCCCCCCCCCCCCCCCCCCCCNCCCCCCCCCCCCCCCCCCCCCCCCCCCCCCCCCCCCCCCCCCCCCCCCCCCCCCCCCCCCCCCCCCCCCCCCCCCCCCCCCCCCCCCCCCCCCCCCCCCCCCCCCCCCCCCCCCCCCCCCCCCCCCCCCCCCCCCCCCCCCCCCCCCCCCCCCCCCCCCCCCCCCCCCCCCCCCCCCCCCCCCCCCCCCCCCCCCCCCCCCCCCCCCCCCCCCCCCCCCCCCCCCCCCCCCCCCCCCCCCCCCCCCCCCCCCCCCCCCCCCCCCCCCCCCCCCCCCCCCCCCCCCCCCCCCCCCCCCCCCCCCCCCCCCCCCCCCCCCCCCCCCCCCCCCCCCCCCCCCCCCCCCCCCCCCCCCCCCCCCCCCCCCCCCCCCCCCCCCCCCCCCCCCCCCCCCCCCCCCCCCCCCCCCCCCCCCCCCCCCCCCCCCCCCCCCCCCCCCCCCCCCCCCCCCCCCCCCCCCCCCCCCCCCCCCCCCCCCCCCCCCCCCCCCCCCCCCCCCCCCCCCCCCCCCCCCCCCCCCCCCCCCCCCCCCCCCCCCCCCCCCCCCCCCCCCCCCCCCCCCCCCCCCCCCCCCCCCCCCCCCCCCCCCCCCCCCCCCCCCCCCCCCCCCCCCCCCCCCCCCCCCCCCCCCCCCCCCCCCCCCCCCCCCCCCCCCCCCCCCCCCCCCCCCCCCCCCCCCCCCCCCCCCCCCCCCCCCCCCCCCCCCCCCCCCCCCCCCCCCCCCCCCCCCCCCCCCCCCCCCCCCCCCCCCCCCCCCCCCCCCCCCCCCCCCCCCCCCCCCCCCCCCCCCCCCCCCCCCCCCCCCCCCCCCCCCCCCCCCCCCCCCCCCCCCCCCCCCCCCCCCCCCCCCCCCCCCCCCCCCCCCCCCCCCCCCCCCCCCCCCCCCCCCCCCCCCCCCCCCCCCCCCCCCCCCCCCCCCCCCCCCCCCCCCCCCCCCCCCCCCCCCCCCCCCCCCCCCCCCCCCCCCCCCCCCCCCCCCCCCCCCCCCCCCCCCCCCCCCCCCCCCCCCCCCCCCCCCCCCCCCCCCCCCCCCCCCCCCCCCCCCCCCCCCCCCCCCCCCCCCCCCCCCCCCCCCCCCCCCCCCCCCCCCCCCCCCCCCCCCCCCCCCCCCCCCCCCCCCCCCCCCCCCCCCCCCCCCCCCCCCCCCCCCCCCCCCCCCCCCCCCCCCCCCCCCCCCCCCCCCCCCCCCCCCCCCCCCCCCCCCCCCCCCCCCCCCCCCCCCCCCCCCCCCCCCCCCCCCCCCCCCCCCCCCCCCCCCCCCCCCCCCCCCCCCCCCCCCCCCCCCCCCCCCCCCCCCCCCCCCCCCCCCCCCCCCCCCCCCCCCCCCCCCCCCCCCCCCCCCCCCCCCCCCCCCCCCCCCCCCCCCCCCCCCCCCCCCCCCCCCCCCCCCCCCCCCCCCCCCCCCCCCCCCCCCCCCCCCCCCCCCCCCCCCCCCCCCCCCCCCCCCCCCCCCCCCCCCCCCCCCCCCCCCCCCCCCCCCCCCCCCCCCCCCCCCCCCCCCCCCCCCCCCCCCCCCCCCCCCCCCCCCCCCCCCCCCCCCCCCCCCCCCCCCCCCCCCCCCCCCCCCCCCCCCCCCCCCCCCCCCCCCCCCCCCCCCCCCCCCCCCCCCCCCCCCCCCCCCCCCCCCCCCCCCCCCCCCCCCCCCCCCCCCCCCCCCCCCCCCCCCCCCCCCCCCCCCCCCCCCCCCCCCCCCCCCCCCCCCCCCCCCCCCCCCCCCCCCCCCCCCCCCCCCCCCCCCCCCCCCCCCCCCCCCCCCCCCCCCCCCCCCCCCCCCCCCCCCCCCCCCCCCCCCCCCCCCCCCCCCCCCCCCCCCCCCCCCCCCCCCCCCCCCCCCCCCCCCCCCCCCCCCCCCCCCCCCCCCCCCCCCCCCCCCCCCCCCCCCCCCCCCCCCCCCCCCCCCCCCCCCCCCCCCCCCCCCCCCCCCCCCCCCCCCCCCCCCCCCCCCCCCCCCCCCCCCCCCCCCCCCCCCCCCCCCCCCCCCCCCCCCCCCCCCCCCCCCCCCCCCCCCCCCCCCCCCCCCCCCCCCCCCCCCCCCCCCCCCCCCCCCCCCCCCCCCCCCCCCCCCCCCCCCCCCCCCCCCCCCCCCCCCCCCCCCCCCCCCCCCCCCCCCCCCCCCCCCCCCCCCCCCCCCCCCCCCCCCCCCCCCCCCCCCCCCCCCCCCCCCCCCCCCCCCCCCCCCCCCCCCCCCCCCCCCCCCCCCCCCCCCCCCCCCCCCCCCCCCCCCCCCCCCCCCCCCCCCCCCCCCCCCCCCCCCCCCCCCCCCCCCCCCCCCCCCCCCCCCCCCCCCCCCCCCCCCCCCCCCCCCCCCCCCCCCCCCCCCCCCCCCCCCCCCCCCCCCCCCCCCCCCCCCCCCCCCCCCCCCCCCCCCCCCCCCCCC
>NW_026945646.1:0-2500 GCF_034702125.1 Engraulis encrasicolus | reverse complement strand
CCCCCCCCCCCCCCCCCCCCCCCCCCCCCCCCCCCCCCCCCCCCCCCCCCCCCCCCCCCCCCCCCCCCCCCCCCCCCCCCCCCCCCCCCCCCCCCCCCCCCCCCCCCCCCCCCCCCCCCCCCCCCCCCCCCCCCCCCCCCCCCCCCCCCCCCCCCCCCCCCCCCCCCCCCCCCCCCCCCCCCCCCCCCCCCCCCCCCCCCCCCCCCCCCCCCCCCCCCCCCCCCCCCCCCCCCCCCCCCCCCCCCCCCCCCCCCCCCCCCCCCCCCCCCCCCCCCCCCCCCCCCCCCCCCCCCCCCCCCCCCCCCCCCCCCCCCCCCCCCCCCCCCCCCCCCCCCCCCCCCCCCCCCCCCCCCCCCCCCCCCCCCCCCCCCCCCCCCCCCCCCCCCCCCCCCCCCCCCCCCCCCCCCCCCCCCCCCCCCCCCCCCCCCCCCCCCCCCCCCCCCCCCCCCCCCCCCCCCCCCCCCCCCCCCCCCCCCCCCCCCCCCCCCCCCCCCCCCCCCCCCCCCCCCCCCCCCCCCCCCCCCCCCCCCCCCCCCCCCCCCCCCCCCCCCCCCCCCCCCCCCCCCCCCCCCCCCCCCCCCCCCCCCCCCCCCCCCCCCCCCCCCCCCCCCCCCCCCCCCCCCCCCCCCCCCCCCCCCCCCCCCCCCCCCCCCCCCCTCCCCCCCCCCCCCCCCCCCCCCCCCCCCCCCCGCCCCCCCCCCCCCCCCCCCCCCCCCCCCCCCCCCCCCCCCCCCCCCCCCCCCCCCCCCCCCCCCCCCCCCCCCCCCCCCCCCCCCCCCCCCCCCCCCCCCCCCCCCCCCCCCCCCCCCCCCCCCCCCCCCCCCCCCCCCCCCCCCCCCCCCCCCCCCCCCCCCCCCCCCCCCCCCCCCCCCCCCCCCCCCCCCCCCCCCCCCCTCCCCCCCCCCCCCCCCCCCCCCCCCCCCCCCCCCCCCCNCCCCCCCCCCCCCCCTCCCCCCCCCCCCCCCCCCCCCCCCCCCCCCCCCCCCCCCCCCCCCCCCCCCCCCCCCCCCCCCCCCCCCCCCCCCCCCCCCCCCCCCCCTCCCCCCCCCCCCCCCCCCCCCCCCCCCCCCCCCCCCCCCCCCCCCCCCCCCCCCCCCCCCCCCCCCCCCCCCCCCCCCCCCCCCCCCCCCCCCCCCCCCCCCCCCCCCCCCCCCCCCCCCCCCCCCCCCCCCCCCCCCCCCCCCCCCCCCCNCCCCCCCCCCCCCCCCCCCCCCCCCCCCCCCCCCCCCCCCCCCCCCCCCCCCCCCCCCCCCCCCCCCCCCCCCCCCCCCCCCCCCCCCCCCCCCCCCCCCCCCCCCCCCCCCCCCCCCCCCCCCCCCCCCCCCCCCCCCCCCCCCCCCCCCCCCCCCCCCCCCCCCCCCCCCCCCCCCCCCCCCCCCCCCCCCCCCCCCCCCCCCCCCCCCCCCCCCCCCCCCCCCCCCCCCCCCCCCCCCCCCCCCCCCCCCCCCCCCCCCCCCCCCCCCCCCCCCCCCCCCCCCCCCCCCCCCCCCCCCCCCCCCCCCCCCCCCCCCCCCCCCCCCCCCCCCCCCCCCCCCCCCCCCCCCCCCCCCCCCCCCCCCCCCCCCCCCCACCCCCCCCCCCACCCCCCCCCCCCCCCCCCCCCCCCCCCCCCCCCCCCCCCCCCCCCCCCCCCCCCCCCCCCCCCCCCCCCCCCCCCCCCCCCCCCCCCCCCCCCCCCCCCCCCCCCCCCCCCCCCCCCCCCCCCCCCCCCCCCCCCCCCCCCCCCCCCCCCCCCCCCCCCCCNCCCCCCCCCCCCCCCCCCCCCCCCCCCCCCCCCCCCCCCCCCCCCCCCCCCCCCCCCCCCCCCCCCCCCCCCCCCCCCCCCCCCCCCCCCCCCCCCCCCCCCCCCCCCCCCCCCCCCCCCCCCCCCCCCCCCCCCCCCCCCCCCCCCCCCCCCCCCCCCCCCCCCCCCCCCCCCCCCCCCCCCCCCCCCCCCCCCCCCCCCCCCCCCCCCCCCCCCCCCCCCCCCCCCCCCCCCCCCCCCCCCCCCCCCCCCCCCCCCCCCCCCCCCCCCCCCCCCCCCCCCCCCCCCCCCCCCCCCCCCCCCCCCCCCCCCCCCCCCCCCCCCCCCCCCCCCCCCCCCCCCCCCCCCCCCCCCCCCCCCCCCCCCCCCCCCCCCCCCCCCCCCCCCCCCCCCCCCCCCCCCCCCCCCCCCCCCCCCCCCCCCCCCCCCCCCCCCCCCCCCCCCCCCCCCCCCCCCCCCCCCCCCCCCCCCCCCCCCCCCCCCCCCCCCCCCCCCCCCCCCCCCCCCCCCCCCCCCCCCCCCCCCCCCCCCCCCCCCCCCCCCCCCCCCCCCCCCCCCCCCCCCCCCCCCCCCCCCCCCCCCCCCCCCCCCCCCCCCCCCCCCCCCCCCCCCCCCCCCCCCCCCCCCCCCCCCCCCCCCCCCCCCCCCCCCCCCCCCCCCCCCCCCCCCCCCCCCCCCCCCCCCCCCCCCCCCCCCCCCCCCCCCCCCCCCCCCCCCCCCCCCCCCCCCCCCCCCCCCCCCCCCCCCCCCCAGCCC
>NW_026945645.1:25000-42867 GCF_034702125.1 Engraulis encrasicolus | reverse complement strand
CATGCCATCCAGGCCAGCTTCACTTTGGCTCAACTTTACTTCATTGACTGGCAACTCAGTGGGTGTACTCAGTGCTGAATGAATGCACAGGCTAGATATGGCTACAGCCTAGGGCCCCCACCTGCCAGGGGCCCCCACAGGCTAGATATGGCTACAGCCTAGGGCCCCCACCTGCCAGGGGCCCCCACAGGCTAGATATGGCTACAGCCTAGGGGTCCCACCCGCCTGAGGGCCCCTGGTTGGACAAAAGTGAAAAATTGCAATGATAGGATAGGATGCAATGCGAAACAAATCACAGTTGGTAGACATGTTATCCAGAATTCCTAGCTCGTAATTATGACACTGTGTATATGAATTTGTCACGAAATTTGCCTTCCAGGGGGCCCCACAGTCACCTGTAGCCTAGGGGCCCCAGACCATCTTAATCTGGCCCTGGGTGTCCTCTTCGCTTTTTGCCTTACCAAAGACTGGGGCCAAGAGCACTTGGAGTTGGGATTGTAAACAAACAATCGCAGAATAACCCCCACCCACCCCACCCCCCACATCTTTTTTGTAATGACCTTAATTTTCCCCCGAAAAGCTTACAAGTATGATGGAGTGATAAAGCCGGCAAAAAAGCATTTCAGAAGTGCACCATATTTATTACATTACATTACACTTAGCTGACGCTTTCATTTTATTCAATGCGACTTACAGTTATTATTTTTCAGGGTATTGGTTACAGTCCCTGGAGCAATGTGGTTAGATGCGTTGCTCAAGGGCACTTCAGCCATGGATAGAGATGTAGGGAGAGGTCACGTGGGATTCGAACCTGCAACCCCTAGATTAAAAGTCTAACTCTCTAACCACTAGGCCACGGCTTTCCAGTTACTAAAACTACGGTAGCTCTGCCCGGGTTAAAGTATACAACAAGATGGAGACATTTTTTAAACCCCTGTAAAGCTTACGAAAGATAAAGCATTTCAGAGGCGAATGATCATCGCAACATTATTCCTAAAACCTCTGTCTGAGTTAAAGTCTACAACAAGGCCATTGTTGCATCAGCTATTGCAGTGGTTGCATGATGTTTCTCTCTAATCTATACAGTAATGACTCTTACTGCTGATATGTGCTAATGCTATTCTTTTGAACACTGCAGGAGGTGGAACAACAGTGTGGGCTGCACTTCGGCGGAAAACAGCAACCTGGTAAGAGGGGTCTCTCCTCAAGATGTGTGGGTATGTGTATGCTTTAATGTTAGCCCTTACTCTGTGTGTGTGTGTGTGTGTGTGTGTGTGTGTGTGTGTGTGTGTGTGTGTGTGTGTGTGGGGAGCAAACTCTTTGTTTGACGTGCGAGGAAGGAGAAGGTGATCGTGATCATGAGAGTATAATCTAGCACATCACAAAAATACACACACACACACACACACACACACACACACACACACACACACACACACACACACACACACACACACACACACACACACACACACACGTACACACACTTTTCTCGATATTACAGTTAATATGTTGTCTTCTCACGATTCTCCATCTGATGAATGGATTGAATGTTTTGACTATTCACAGTTTACCAGGTGTCCCAACTTCACCAGAGTTGTGCCCCAAAGATTATTTACTGTTGAAGGCAAAATTAATCTATCACATTCAGATTTTTTAAACTGCAAAAACAAGAGTGGAATTTTTTTGGGGGGTATGGCAACAACGCGGATTCGATGAACATGTCTTGTAATCAAAATACAGATGATTGTTAATAAATGTCTTTAGCCAGTCACTAGCAATGAGTAAAACAAGGTTTTGTGTAATCCTTCATATTCTATGAGAAATTGTTACGAAAGCATATATTCTGCCGGGGTATGTAAACATTGCATTACATTTGACTTAGTTGACGCTTTCATTTGTTCAAAGCGACTTACAACTATTATTTTTCAGGGTATTGGTTACAGTCCCTGGAGCAATGCGGTGCCTTGCTCAAGGGCACTTCAGCCATGGATGGAGATGTAGGGAGAGGTCAGGGGGGATTCGAAGCAGCAACCCCTAGATTGAAAGACCAACTCTCTAACCACTAGGCCACACATATGAGCACAACTCTGTGTATAAACTAGGAGCAACATTTCTGGTTGAAGTGGACTTTTCTCTCTTTTCGTAAAGATATTGTTTGGGCTTTTTATGCCTTTATTGTGACAGGACAGTTACAGAGGGACATGAAATGAGCGGTGAGAGAGAGAGAGAGAGACGGGGAAGGTTCGGCAAATGACCTGGGGCCAGAATTGGTGTAGCAGTCGAGTGCCCAGCCAATTGAGCCACAGCGTGGGCCAGACTCTTCTTTTATCTGGTCACATGTTTGTCCTGTTTCCAGGTCAGACGTTTGGATGTGCAGGATTTAACCTCTTACTTGGACATTCTCTCACTGACAGCATGGATTACTGTTTCTCAGCCTCTCTGAGCTGTACAAGTGGCTTTCATTTTCCGATTTCCATTTGCAATGTTTCTTCAGATGACCAAAAGCCACCTCTTTGTTAACACTTCTAACAAAAACATTTAATGACTCCATAAGAAAACTTCTCCTATTTTACCCCAGTGTGCAAATATGCTGAAATGGGTCAAGGGAAGAGCTGTGTTTTTATAGGGGACACACGTCAGTTCTGCTTTGATTTAGTTGGTGGAAGTTACATTTTAACATCATCCAAGCAGTTAGTTGGAGGAAGCTACTTACACATATTACAGTAACGTCATCCAGGCAGCTGATGAGGTGAAATGTGGAGCTTGTGGGTGTAGACTGCGCTGAGTGTAGTGTAGTCTGGCAGGTGGCAGGTTCAAGTCCCGAGTGGTGAATGAGCTCAGATCACCTCAGTTACACCAAATCATCATACTTCCTCCCTGCCTGGTCCATGTCTAGCCCACCCCTCACCTCAGTTACACCAAATCATTATACTGTACCACCTCCTGCCTGGTCCATGTCTACCCACCCACCCTACCCCTCGCTTGTCTTACTGTATTGTGCATATATAATCTACAGTTGGGTTGACAGGTCTGCTATTTTGAGTATGTAGGCCTACATATCCCTCATACTTTGTATTTGACAAATAAATATCATCATTATCATCATCATTACCATCATGTAGGCCTATAAGAAAAGCTAGGAAATGTTATGTAAAACTAAATCAAATATGATAGCACATCACAGGTAACTATGAATGAACTAATGCACCCTAATGGCAATGTAATGTGGGGGCTTATAGTGTATTTGCTATACAAACCAATGCAGTCTAATGGAATAATGGTTTTGGGCAGGGGTGTCTAACTCATTTTGGTCCGGGGGCCGCATACAACCCATGTGGACCTCAAGTGGGCCGCATTAGTAACATCATCGCAAAAAAAACGTAAAGCAGAGGATTAGTGTTCAGTACTATCATGTTTTAAGTGTGTTGAATATGTAGAAAGCAATGCATACTGATAATCCTATGCAAAATTTCCTTGACTTCATTCATTAATTGCCAACCGTCAATGAATTAAATATGGGACAGTTCATTTTGGCAGGGGGTCTGGGGGTTTTCCCCCAGAAAATTTTGTATTTCTTAGATGTAATTTCCTGCATTTTCACGCATTCTAACATCCCGTTTCCAGTTTCAGCTTAATAGGAACCAATACAAATCCAATTATATTTATTATTTAATTACAACCAATACCAATACAATACGAATAAGAAGTATTAACATTTTATCTCTATATATGAGGTCTATAATATATGAGCTTTATCAAATGCCTGTTACAGTACAAATTCACCATTTATAATAGAAGTGTGATGTGCACTTTACTACATATATAGGCCTACAGTATAACAGAGGGACCATTGGGTTAATGTCATGCAGGTCTCGATTTTGCCCCGAGGGGCGTAATTGCGCATTTCGGTTATTTCATAAATCATAAATTTAATTTTTTTTTTTTTTTACATCCGGGCCGGATGGAACCCGTATGTTTGACACCCCTGGTATAATGTTAAAGGTGCACTGTGTAGGATGGTGGCCAGAGTAGGTATTGCAATATGCAGATCATTGAAAATGTGCTCTCTACTGCCAAATTTAATCTTTTCATGAATATTTAGTAAATACTGAACTAATATTTACTGGTATGACAAAAAGTACCATGAGTTTTCCAGCTAAAAAGTTATAATTCTGGAAATTCAAAATGGCGGACCATGGAGGAGATCCCCCTTTTCATGTAGCTATGAAAAGTACAATTTCCCCAGTCTAAATGAATACTTATATTATGATGGTGGTAAGTATTCATGAAAAAGGTAACATTTTTGAATGGGCAGCATGAATTCTGGCAATAAACTACTACAAATACAGTATTACACTGTTTATTGCAGCTTTAATACTATGGGTAACCGTGTGCATTACGTAACTCAGCCAGTTGAGATCAGTGTGGCCACGTCATTACACACAGTCAGCACCACAACACCATCTGTGTCATCTGTCCATTTGCCCAACATTGTACCAAGATCCAGACTTGTGACCCAAAGGCATTTTTGAGACAAAGTCGGCCAAATAGAGCTTGGCATGTTGCACATTTGAATTCGGTACACCCGAATTGACACAAAAAAAAAACTGTTTGGCAGCTTCAGAAATGCTGTTAACTCCTTAAATTTTTGGTAGGCCTACTACTAGTATAACATGAAGAAAATTGATGGAACCAAATCAGAAACATTAAATGAATCAAGTTATTTATTGAGCAGAAATCACATGGTTACATACAGAAAGAAATAAAACTAAGAGTGCTGAGAAATCATCCAATTTGAAGTAAAAGAAAAATACAGAGAAACATTTATACAACATAATCAAGCTCTCTGGATCTTGATCCAATGTCTTCTAAAGTGGAAATAACCCACCACAACCCCACAAGAGTTTGCCTAGAATTGAATTCAAACAAAATTTGATCTTGACACTGATTATGAAATTGTTACTGAGATATTGAATAGTAACAAAGAACAAGATGAAATCCAAGCATTAAGTAATTGGTACAATGCAAGATATATCCCCACAATTGGTAAAGGTGATACAAATGTAAAAAAATTTTTTTTAAAAAACATTCAATTAAACAGACATTTTAAAAAAAAGGGTGACAAAGGATTAGAAGTGACACAATGCAATTTTTGAAGCAAAATCAAACCACATGATCGAACCAACACCTACCACCTCAATAAAATATCAAATACATCTCATAACTATAAAAAAGGGGAAAATCCAGGCAACTCTAGGTGAAAAAGAGGAAGTCCATTAAAACGCCTTTATTGTCGTAGGGCTAAAACATGATTAAAAAAGCCAACATGTTTCGACCGCAGTGGTCTTCATCAGGGCTTTGTTGCACCTGTTCCCCTGAAGTTGCCTGGATTTCCCCCTTTTTTAAATTGAACTGATCCCCTTCACCCAACAAATAAGAAGATACTGTGACTTTTTGAGCTACCAGCCATTTTGTGTTTTACATCTCATAATTAATTACTACATTTTTGATACAACTTTACAATATATTTCATAGTTGGCTTAGGAAAGATTCTCAATGTCAGTAAATGTATGCTTTCACCTTCAGTAAACGTAGCCAGAGAGATGTTGCTGCTACTTCAAAATACAGAGAAGAGGGACCCACTTTATCATAGACGTTAGTTTACATTTTGATTCCTCTTTTAAATTGAAAACAAATTCTGAAGAAATGCAAACAAAGCGAAATACAAGCCATAATACACCCTACATTTGGCAAACAAAAAACATAATTATTTAAAGATATCCAGAAAATCATTATATGCGGCCTTGGCTTTTGATCTCATCATTTGGAGTAATGATGTCTCTTTTCCATTGAGAGCAATTTTCTCTGCCATTTTCTGCACGAGAACAGCTCCTTCTCTCACCTCCTTTAAATCTTTCATGCGCTGCAGATATACATGTCTGGCCTACTGTTCCTCTGACTGTATCATAAGGTCAATGTAGTCTGGAGTAGCTAAAGGATCTGGACGAAGTGCAATCTCTTTCAGACGCTTCAGAGAGGTAGTTACAATTTCCATCATTTCTAAAACCTTTCCTTGCACTTGGCAACGTTCTTCTTCCAGCTTTGTCACAATTTGCTCTTGGTTCATCTTCTCCCCCATTGCTTTCGCATATTTACTCTTCAGCTCTTGATAAGTCTTCTTCTCTGTCACACGTTTGATGTCCCATCTGTAGGTCATGTTGTGATGAACACTCCACACACATTTTCCTGGACACACTGTGCAGCTTCCATTTAGCATTGCAGAACAGCCAGCTTTATCCGCATCATTTGGTATATAGCAAGGGTAGTGGCAGGTAAAGTTGCATCCATGGCAGTTGGTGATGAAAGTTCCTGGTGGAATATTAATCCTCTCAGGTTTTTCAACCTCTACTTCATATTCAAAGTCCTTGTTCTCTTCAATTTCAGTCTTGTGTCTGTCCAGTACAGCTTGTGTGCTACGTATTTCCTCCATGTTTGACAACCCCTGTCTGATGAGTGGCTGCAGTCCCTCAACTGTTGCCTCCAGCCGTTTGCGTTCTTCGAGAACTTCTTTTGTCAGGGTTAGACTCTGGGTTTCCATCTGAGCTAACGTAGTGAAGAATTTGCCCATGCTGGTCTTCCCCATTTTCCAGAACATGTAATCAAAGTCTCCATCATTACTACTGCCTCCGGAGTTGTTGACAAAGAGCACAGAGTTGTTAAATTCAAAATGGACTGGAGACCCATCTGATTGTGTGGCACATGCAATGTTGGCCTCTTTGATGGCATCCAGTACTGGAGGACGATTGCCATCAGCAAAGGTGACCAGAGTGATGATGTTGTTGGCAATGTTCTTCCCAAACACAGAGAGGATTGCCTCAAATATGTACTTCTGTGTGTGTGTCAGACGCGCTAAAGCAGCCTGCATGACAAAGCACACTGCATCAATTGAATCAAGGCCATCGTTATGTGAGAAAAACTCTGCAATTCTTCCTGTAATTTTCTTGTCTTGTTTGATTCCTCTGGTGTCCCCAAACCCCGGAGTGTCAATGATTGTGAGTGAATATGGAACTTGGAATTTATCTGAGGGGTGAATCTGATAGGCTGTCACCTCTGAGGTCTGACTGTGTGCTTGTGATTTGTTGGTCTCTTCGTCTATCAGTTTAAATCTCCAGTTGTCCTCCCAATCAACTCCAAGTAGGTAGTTGATCATGCCGTTAATGAGGGTTGTTTTGCCAGATCCAGTGGCACCAACAAGCATGATGGTTTTGTTTGTAGGGTTATGGGATGATGCATGTCCGAACACCCTCTTGTTGAACTGACCTGATGAAGCATTTGTCATTTTTAGCAGATATGCTTTTGGGGTACCTGAGAGGGGAATGAACCTCTTCATGTCCAGTAATTCTTTCTTGGTTTTAGCCTTTATCTCTCCACCAGGTTTGCTCTCTTCTTTACCAGCACCTGTGCACATCCTGATGGAGTAGGTGGTATTTGGTTTCAGTTTCCTCAGGGTGAATGTGTACATTTCTGTTTTGGTTTCTTTTCTTTGCCAGTGACTGCCATTGTCTTCCTTATACGCTACGATGTACTGCTTTACAGGTTCACAATGTTTTGGGTTTGACCAGGTCAAAGTGATGGAGTTTGCCTTCTCTTCTTTCACTTTCAAATCGGTGGGTGGGCTAGTAGTAGGTTTAGCAGTCACAACAGTAATGGCATCACTGCTGACAGAATACCCAAGTTTACCCACAGCTGTGGCTCTGATCTCATATTTAGTGTCTGGCTTCAGTCCTGACAGAGTTATCGTTTGCACATTCTTCTGCAAAGGGAGAGTTTTCCATTCAGTCTCCCTTTTCCTTTTGAACTCTGCTCGATACTCTACAGTGGCAGAGTCTGGCTCCGATATCCGAACTGTTAATCCATCACATGATACATCAGAGGTGGTTGGAGTGGCAGGCTTGGCTGGAGGAATGAAGGGGACAGGCTCACTCCCATGTTCATATATGAATATGCAGGCTCCAGGGTAACGCTCGTCATATTTTGATGCAACGATGAATTTGGTGTCATCACTGTTGGCCAGCTTCTTCAACTCCTCAAACAGCTGAAGCTGTCTCCTCATGCTTTGTCTGGTATCAGCAGAGAGCCACTCTGTGGTCCTATTCTCTAGAACATCAGAATCTGGACTTGCACTCATCATTCCAGCAGTAAGGAAGTTGGATTGTTTTACGAGGCTGCTGTCAGGCTGGTCTAGAGAGGTAAATGAGAAGCTCACAATATTTCTGATGCTTGAATTAGATAAAAGATCATCCAATTTTTCATCCAGATTAACACCTAGTTTCTCCATCTGCTTGAGGAAGGACCTAATTGTGTCGGATTCTTTTCCCTTCTGGGTTAGCCATTGATCCAGATCTCCACTGTTGAAAGGAGATCTCTCATGTGTCTTAAGGATGTCTTCAAGTGCATTCTCCTCTTGACCACCCCCTCGGATAGAGGGGAGCACTGACCCGAGCTTCTGCATGAACTCTAATTTGTAGTGACGGCAGTTTTGCATGAAAGTCTGAAGCTTCTTCTCCATGGCAGGGAATGTTGTTGCTGATGAGTCATTCAGCAGGTCATTGCATCTCATCTCCGTCTTGTTTAAAAGCTCTATGACTTCTGAGGACTGTGTGATGAGTCTGTTGCTGATGTCTCTTTGTAGTTTTGCAGCTTTTGAGTCCAGCTTCACCAGAGGGTACAGCCACACCTTGACTGGAACAGCATCCTCTCCATTCTCTCTAAGCTTTTTTGGCAGTTGTCCGTAAACCTGCACAGCCTCAATGAATGTTGACGGGTTGCTGGGTAGGTGAAAGTCTCCATGGAAGGTGCAATTAAATTGTTCCACTGCTGATTTCTCTTTTTCATCAATGTTAAAAGGTGCCTCTGCCTTTTTCATTAGAAATGTCAGCTTATCCATCATGATTTTGGCCTCCCCCTCAACTTGTTTCTTGTCTTCGTCATAGGACGATTGTCTGTCGAACACAAAGTAAGCGCTAGCCCCATATAAGATGGCAGTGACAACATGTGTGGCTGTATCTTCTTCAAAAACATTCGGATGGGATACTTGTCCGCGACCAAGGTGAGCCATTGTTAGTTGTTCATGTTTTATTGTTGTTTTGTACTGGAGAGTGAGCCGCTGTTGTTTATGAGATTTCTTTGTGTCTTGGAAGTATTTAGCTGATCCTGCCACGTTCACTAGTCCTCCAAGGAGACTTAGTTTCAGAGAACCAGATACATTCAATGAATTTGACTTCTCATCAATTGAGTCTGATGCCGTGATATTGAATTCTGAATTGGGTTGCTGGGTTTCATCAATATTCTTCTGCAGCTCATCATGATTCCACAATGTTATACCTTTAAAAAAACAATCAAAATAAGGATATTAAAACATCCAGTAAAATATTATATGCAAGCCTTGAATGTAGTAATCTTTAATCCTTCTGACCTTACCTGGAATAAGAACATCTGTACGACAGTCATACAGCATTCCAAGGCGGAATGGTCTTCCCAAGGCAGCAGTCTCAATCGGATCAGATGACGCCATGTTTTGTGTCAAAATGTCTACAAGAAGAACAGTGATCTGCAAAGGTTAAATACATGGCAAAAAGAGATGTCTAGGTAAGTAATGTAAGTAACGTTCCTTGTAGTTATTTTGTACAGATTTTATGTTGCTGCACAAGGATTTTTGGACACACTCAGGCCCAGTTTACACATACATTACATTACACAGTTATTATGTGTACAGGGTATTGGTTACAATCCCTGGAGCAGTATGGGATTAGGTGCCTAATTACTAACCCAATAGTAAGCACCACTTGTTTATTCCCTCCAGGAATTTCCGATGTTGCGATTTGCAACTTTTTGCAGCTTGAATTCCCGCAAATTCTTGCTGGTGTCGCAACTTCAACATATTAACACAATTTCCCACAACTTTGACCAATCTTTGGTGACCTGTTGTGTTGACGTCACCAAACACCCTCCAAAAAAATTAAAGGGAAGGATAAGGCCTTGCAGTTCCCAAATGTCCCCCTTGCCTTGCTGGGGGCAAGCTATTTTGCACACTGTATAGCCCAGTAGTTCCCAAACTTGGGGCCGGATCCCCTAGGGTCCGCAGAGGTACTAACGGGGGGCTCGCGGACAAAAGGAACATTGCATAAAAATGGGAAATCCATAACAGCTAACATAATACCATAATTTAGTTAGTACATTGACGCCTAAGGCACCTGCAGAAAAGGGTGCAGAATGCCTAAGCCCTGTTTAAAAAGTTGCCCTCAGCTATATAAAAACCTAAATATCGTAGCCTCTGAAGCACATAAAACGTGCAATAAGTTGCATTCAAAGGCTAAGACCCTCATCTTTCATGGAAATGTGTTCATTCATCTCAAACAAAAAAAGATTTTTAATAAATTTGTCTCAAATCTCATGAGCCTGAATGTTACGTAATGCAACTCTAGGCGCCAGGGCCAATGTTGCGCAACGCCACATCCATCATCAATGGGTTAATAGTTTGTCCATTGCTAGGAAATGTGTGGAAATACAGCCAGCAGAACATCAGGACGATAAGGCTGATCACAGTGATGTGACTGTAAATGAAAGTGTATATTTGTGGCCCTACCGTGGAGCTGGTGGTAGGCCCCTTGACTGCTTCGCGGCTGACCTGGATTCGACTTCGGACCGGTTCCTTTGCCGGCCCTTCCCTGTGTCTCTCTCTCCACTCGCTTCCTGTCCATGTCTTTACTGTCCTATCGAATAAAGGCATAAAAGCCCCAAAATATATTGAGACATTAAAGTGTACCTCCGGGATTTTGGACACCAGACCTCATTTCCGAGTCAGCCAGGGTGTAAACAATGTGTCCAGAACGTTTTTTTCACATTCCATGCAGTCCTTGTGAATTCTCATATCCATGTTGCTAAGCTAGCGCAAGTGAACGGAAATGGGTAGCCTGCCCCCAAAAATAGTCTTATCCCGTTTAAACAACATTCAAAACAAAACCGTTATTATGCCATACTGCAAGTGTAAATGTTTGTCTTAGTAGAATGAAGTTTGAAATTAAACCAACCTTGCACTGCGTGGATTTTGCCATGTTGAGAGACTATTTTCTCTGGGTCGGCGGAATTTTACTTTGCTCTCTACAGTTGTGATGTAGCCCACCCACCCACTGCAGGGACCCGCAAGAGACATTGCAAATCAAGGCTAGTTCTACAACTGCTTTCGGATCGAATAGTGGATTAAAACCCAACGACATCGCACCATGGTACATCAGTGTGTATATACCAACTGCAATAATAAAGCCCACAGATGGGTATCGGCAAGTTTCCATTGGTTTCCAGTGAAAGATGTTGAAAGAACCAAACTCTGGCTCCTGGCTGCAGGGCTACATCAACACACCGATGGAGACGCTCCGTAAGCTACCCCGGTGCTTTGTAGTGACCATTTCAGTCCCGACGACTTCACAAAGTCCTTCTCGAAGTCTAATACCTACACGGAAAACTCTAAAAGTGTCCGCGGTGCCAACCGCATTCCCAGATCTACATTTTGTGGCACGCACCAACAGTCTCCGAAGAACAGGTTTGTTGCTATGCTTTCTGCTTCTATGATGGTAGCCCAGTGGTATAATGGCTTCGCCTACGTTAGCCAAAACTTGGGCTAGAAGTTACCCTTTTGGATTGGCATGTTGTAATGCTTTTCTGTTATTTTGTGTAGGCCTAATTGCTGTGACAAATGGCATTAGACATGACTTGCCGTATTCCTATGGATTCATAAGTTACGCAACGCTATGTGATCTGGCTTGACATTGTGGAATATGTCACTCGTAACTCTAGTTGTTACTACAGGGAATGTTTTTTGAGACGAGATGGAATGGAAGGATGAAAGGGATTTAGAAGATATGGGTGCACTGTTCTGTTCGCCAACATCTAATGCTCTGTAGACACACAGGTCATCTAGTAACAACTAAACATTGTCATGGCATATTCAATGCTACGAAAGGTTGACAAAGTCGGACAGAAAGCATTACTCTTGGTGTTTGCGAGCAAGGTCAGGGAGAGGGGAATAACGTTCACTTTTGCAAACTTTTTGGATTTGCATGTTGTAATGCTTTACTGTTATTTTGTGTAATTGCTATAACAAATGGCATTAGAAATGATTTGCCGTATGGACTCATACGTTACGCAACGCTATGTGATCTGGCTTGACATTGTGAAATATGTCACTCGTAGCTCTAGTTATTATTACATGGAATGTTTTTTGAGACGAGATGGAATGGGAGGATGAAAGGGAGAAGAGTGTGCGTTCTGTTCGCCAACATGCTGTGTAGACACGGGTCATCTAGTAACAACCAAACATTGTTATGGCATATGTTTCAATGTTACGAAAGATTGACAAAGTCGGACAGAAAGCATTACTCTTGATGTTTGCGAGCGAGGTCAGGGAGAGGGGACAACCGTTCAGTTTTACAAACTTCAAAGATGTTGGAGTTCGCTCTATGGAAAAGTTATGGATGTGTCAAACGAAGCTAGGATTTGTACTAGGAATATCACTCCACGGCTGTCAAGCTTTCAAACCGGAACACAAATTGCTGATGGTGATCAAACATGATTGCAATGTTGGTTTAATTTCAAACGTCAAGACAAGTATTTACACTTGCAGTCTGGCATAATAATGGGGTTGTTTTGAATGTTGTTGCAACTGGATAAGACTATTTTTGGGGGCAGGCTACCCATTTCCGTTCACTTGCGCTAGCTTAGCAACATGGATATGAGAATTCACAAGGACTGCATGAAATGTGAAAAAAACGTTCTGGACACATTGTTTACACCCTGGCTGACTCGGAAATGAGGTCTGGTGTCCAAAATCCCGGAGGTACACTTTAAGGTTAAGAATGGTAACATACAAGGGAGAACACCTCCATAGAACTACAAAGACATCTAGCCGATGTGTTGCGGCGACCTGCAGGCTCACATCATGATTGACAGGTGCCTCCGCCAGCGCACTTTTTTGCCAGCACTGCGCTGGACAGTATCTAATCATAACGCTTAACGCATAATTTAACACCAGACCAGACATATCATTTGAAAGCTTAGACCCTCAGGAGTACATTTAGCACTACTTTACAGAGATTTGAACATATTGTATGTGCTTTATTATCAATTTTATACATAATGTCACCTTTCAAATTTGACTTTCAAGCATCTGACGTCTCACTGACTTCCTATGATGAGTGGACATCCAAACATGAACAAATCCTTGTAAGAATCGGGTCACAATGTCTGTTAGAATCCAGGGTTTATGAAAATACTGTATATTCTTTTTTAACTATATTTCAACCACAATCTGTACAACTCCACTGAAACTAAATTACTTTGCTGTGAAAAAAACGACAACGATTTTTTTCCCCTCAAGAATTGTGCGTTTTTTGGCTGATCTTCCGTATTTTTCACAACAACAGGGTTCCACATGAGCCACAGATTCTACAGATTATGCCAGTTGTGGCTCTGTGACATTCCTACCCTGAAATACTTAGAAGAGACGTTGGCAGATCCTGTTTTACACAGCTTCGTGTTGGCACAATTGAACGACTTTGAATGACTGCAGCTCCCACATATCAAAGCAAGAGCTAGGAACTCCATTCCATGACTGAATGATAGTCAAGAGCCATAGGGCTCTTTCGTGTCACATCCAGGGACAGGGAATATTCAGATTTGTCTTAAGTCTTAATTCCAACGCATTTGTTAGCATCTAGCATCTATCTACCAAATCTAGGATTTGACAATTCTCATTTTATTTTGTTTATACTACAATATTCATGTTGTTGACAAAATAGTATGTGACTTTACAAATACAGTTAATGTTTTTGTTTGTTTACATGTTGTGGTTCCCTGATATTCTGTCTGCAAAGCCTTTATGCCAGCCTTAACAAGCCATTTGCAAATATTCAGCAAATGCAAATGACACAATAGACCGTCTCTGTTATTCTGCATGAGCAAGCCTTAGAGGCACAATGTGCGATTATTATGTAATTTCGAAGTGTATTGCATGAACAAAAAACAACTACCGTATACATACCATAAGAGTGCGCAGAAATAATCCTACCGGCATGTCCAAAATAAAGTTTATACACTCTTAAAAAGGATGGGTTGAAAATAACCCCATTCTTACTATCATGCTGGGTAACTATTGGACCAACCTCGCATTGGGTTGTATTTATACAATGCCTTGGGTTATGCATTTCAACCCAACAGGTGGAGTAAAACAATTAACTCAAATGTGGGGTCATTTCTAACCTGGAAACCGTTATATTGAATGTACTTCTTTGTTGGGTTATTATATCATTATCCTACATATGGGTTATACAGCCCCAATATTCTGTTTATAATTACTTAATTAAAAAGTTAAATTTACCCAATAAATGTTTCACTTATTATATGTGCTATATACTGTGCAAAATAAGCACACCAGTTTGTGCAAGACATAGATTTTATTGTACCATTTGTTGTCACACTTTTCAATAAAGATGATTGCATTTAAATATAAAATAGAACAATATAACAGACCTGTTATCATACAGTCAAAAAAGGCAGGAGGGGATATTATTCAAAAACATCGATACATAAATGGAAAAAAATAATTGGGTAACACTGGGAAACAGACTTTCAAGCATTTCACATAATGGAAAACTCCTTATTTACTAATATAGAAACATAATATAGCCTACTTTTTGAATATACACTTTCAAAGTTTACAAAGAAGACCCATGTTAAAAGTGAAGAGCATTATTCCTTTAAGTTGTTTCTATATGCACATTTTTACTTGGGAATAGAATAGGGAGAGGTTATATGAGAACCTCAATGTTGATACAGAGATAAATAAATGTGCTTGTAAGACTGCTTTGTGACAGCACGTAAACACTAGAAACAACCAAATAGCTGAGGTCATTGTAGTGTCACCATGAATTTGCTGTATTGGTGTAATACACAATGTTTCCAAAACAAAATGTGTAGAGCAGTGCATTCTGTGTAGAATTTGCAATAAAATCTTAGCTGGGTGTCCGTTTTAAAGGACTGTGCGCATTGAAGCTGGCATGGCTCCGCCTCCGCCTGCTGGGTACAGGATAAAGCCTCGCCCTCGTCAAAACTCTCTCTGCCTCTGAATGAAAAGAAAAACATACATGTGACATTTAGTTACAAAATTATGACATGATGACATTGCAAGACACAGGTCAGACCATCTGTGAAATAAATAGCTAAATAAGAAAGTGTTGGCTGGTAAAGAAAGTGACGGCTATTAAGGCTATTAAAAACAAATATCAGAATACAAAAATGCTTGAATGAGGTCAAATCACCAGCAAGGAAACTCAATTTGGGCAAGGCTTAAGTGTATAGGGATGCACTAGTGGCAGCCAAACTATTGCAACACAGACAAAACAGTGACTTACCCACAGTAGTGCTGCACAATGAAGAATGTCTCCTTTCTATCAGCAACATCCAAGCAAATAACCTAAAATAATGGTGAGAAACAGATTAGAAATTATTCTGACTGAATAATAGGCCACATCCATTTAGTTGCAGAAAAATATATTTTTAAGTAGGCTATATCTTCATGAAATTACACCAATGGCAGCTTCTGTCTTTCTTTTTTTCTGAAAAGCACCATATTCACTTGGGCCTGCCCACACTGAAAACTATAAAATAGGACCTACTACCCACATCAGTCAGTGCACCGCAACAGGCGACAGCTCTAATCCAATCTTGGACGTCTAATTTCCCTTTCATTCATAGCTGCCTGCAATCATATAGCAAATAGAAAGCAACATGTTGTAAAACCAGCAGTAGTACCGATGTCTCTTCCTTTATGCTCGCTGTCAACACAGTTAGGCGAGTACATTTAGGGTTTAACCCCAAAAAAATTGATACAAAAGGTTTTTTGTGGATTCTATTACTGTTGGACCTGCTAAATGACATACTAAAATCTAGTAAAATCTGACTTTGGGGAATGAGTTATTTTGAACATGGCTGCCATAGGCTTATTATAAGGGTTGAGAGACACTCCAGGTGAATAGGCCAAAAAATGTAGCTTGCCGATATCACCATGAAACTTAATCCGGTGATTACTCACATATTTGTGAGAAAAAAATGTATTGCAAGTTTTCTGAAATGTTATGTTTTAATATGGTAATTTGACTATATCTAATTAAATATGCATTAAATTTCAAAATGCAAAAACTCAAAATCTGAAACAGCCAAGCTCAAAATTACTCTTTTATTTTGTTTCTAGTAAGGCAGAAGATATCTTCAGATGAGATTATGGACATCTCTTTTTGTTTTGTAGTAAATCTAAAAAGACACACCAGCTAGCATTTTTTTTTTCAAAACATGATCATTTCACATCTCTCTTAGATGTAAATAATTGAATTTTATGTTTCTCAAGTTCTTCCAGACTATCCACAAGTATGAAGGAATGCAACCTTCAGTTGAGCCTCGCCCAAATGCACTGCTGGTGATCCCAGCCAAAGATTTAGGTTGCCATGATATCGAACTCAATATGGATTCTGCTACTGTTGCCTCAAATAAGGCCACAAGAAATCTAGGTGTCATTGTTGATGACCATCTATCATTCTCTGACCACATAGCCTCAGTTTCCCAGTCATGTCGCTTCTCACTGTTAAATATACATAAAATCAGACTGTATCTGACCTGAATGACTCAACTTCTGATATTGTCCATCTGACCTGAACTACTGCAACTCCCTCCTGACTGGTCTTCCAGCTTTTGCAATAATACCTTAGCAAATGTCACTGCATGCAATTCCTCTTTTTCATGCTCTAATTGAATACAAGGCCCTGACCCTTGCCTATAAAGCTACAACAGGTTTATTCTGGCTTACCTGAAAGCTATGCTAAAGCCCTGTTCCTTTCAGGACATTGTCTGTCTCCAGTACCAATCGTTTCACCTTGCCCTCTACTTACACATGTAGTGGCTCCTGTCTATTCAGTTCAGCTGCTGAAAGACCCAAAATACCTAGTGACACCATGATTCATCACTGATGATGTGCCCTGACAAACAGCACATGGATATTACCATAGCAGTAGTGTCTTTATCCACCCTAACAGCACTCCAACCAAACAGATCCATGTTAATTCATGCCTATGTAATTATCATGTAACAAGCCTTATTTTTTAAACACTTTGATCTTGAAAATGACACCTTTCCTGAAGTTCGATTTTCCTAGATTTTTAGTATGTTAGTAAGGACAGCTGTATGTATTGAAATCAGTTGAAAAACCTTTTGTATCAATTTTTTTGGGGTTTGGTGTGTTTTGGCCATAGATGTACTCGACTACGGTAAGTGTTAATCGTCCTGTCATGTCTGTATTGACGCCACTTCGCGGACTACACAAGAAACTACCAGGCTTATCAGGAGGGCTACTTCTAAAACCAGACAGACTAGCTGCAAACAACTATGAACTAGACTACCTTGAGCATATGCCAGTGGCAATAGTCCAACTGAATAGGGATACGGCAAGTCCATATTTTCCGTTATTGTTATTATTCATTTCTCTTGCGCTGCTTTGCCTACTTCTTCCACGCCGACACGCGGCAGAGAGAGTTGAGGAGGTACAATCTCTACCCGCGGAGACCACCTTCAGCGCAGCCAGTTAGCTGTGGCTCGAGACGTTACCATGGAAACCAAAAACGGTTGGACAGAAAATGACGTTACAGGCGAGTTTGAGATTGCGTCGTGAAATTAAAATCCATCTCATCTGTCTTAAGGTTTCGGGATGAGATTCATTCCAATGTTGCCTACATAAGTTATGGCTCCATTTCCATTGGTTTAGG